>NC_056745.1:450155663-450175663 GCF_019279795.1 Protopterus annectens
ATTGCACACTTACGTTAAGGAGCTATAAATAAACAGAATAAATAATCCACATACATACACTTAACAAAACCCTACTTCTAACCCTAAACTAAAGCTTACATATATTACTATGTATGCACTTACCTTAACCCACACCCTAAACCTAAGGTCCGTAACTATTACACACTTACCTTAAGGAGCTATACCCTAAGGTCCGTAACTATTGCACACTTACCTTAAGGAGCTATACCGGAGAAGGGCCAACTATGACGATTTGACATTTTGAATTTTGCGCTTCAGGACGTTCAGTGTTTTCGCAGTTCGCTCAATATGTGTCGATGTTTCCGTATTCGCATAACTGCAGTTTCACTGTTGTAATAGGTAACCACAAAATAGCTATAGGCCTGTAATTTGACAGTTCAGTGAAACTGCCGCCTATGTGGAGTGAAATAACATGGGATGTCTTCCAGATGGAGGGGATAGTGGCTTCTGATATATTTCTATTGATCAGGCTAGAGATCGGGTATGCTATGGCATCTGAAGCTTTTTGTAGATACTCAGCTGGGAGGAGATCTGCTGCAAGGGTAGTTGGTTTTAGTTTCTTGATTAGGGCATGGATAAGTGATGTGGAAACTGGTTGAAAGTTAAAGGGGAGTTGAGAACTAGGTGCGGTGGCATTAGGACTTGGGCAACTGGGAGATAGTTGGTTAGCTAGTGACTGGATGGTTTCTGTGGAGTAACTATTAAAGGAATTGGCAACATCTTTCGAAGATTTTTGGATGGTAGCTAAGGGGGTAGGAGTTGTGCATTGCCCTGGGTGAACAAGTTTATTTATGCCCGTGGATTGTTTTGATACTTCTATTGTAAATGGCAGTAAAAGTTTTTTTTATCTAGGGTGGTAAATTTTTTAGTGTTGGTCCTTAGTTGTCTAAATCTAAGTTGATCTAAGGGGGATTTTGTGGTACGCCAAGTGGTCCAAGCTTTGTTTCTAAGTAAGATCATTTGTCTGGTTTCTTTTGAAGGCCATGGAGCGACTTTTGCTTTAGTTCTTATAGAGCGTGCAGGTGCATGGGTATCAAGCATGTTTAGGAATTTGGGGTTGAAATATAACACAGCGTCTTCAAGTGGTAGATGTTTTAGGACTGCCCAATTACATGCTTTGAGTTCATGTTGGAAATTAGCGGGGTTAAAGTTTTTGTTGTGTCTAACTGTTTTGTAAGTAGGTTGGTGGGGGATGCCAGTCTTGCGCCTGATTATATAGGTAAGAAAATAGTCACTTATGTCTTCAGGTCGGGTACTGGCCCTATACATGTGGGGATGGCTATTAATGAGTATCCAATCTAGGATACTATCTTTGTTGTTAGGTTTACTGATCCTAGTAGGGGAGGATATGATCTGAGTAAATCCGTATAGATTTACATGGATGGTCGGAGATTCTGAGGAACAAATATTCCAGTCGATGTTGAAGTCTCCTAGAACAATGGTTTCTTGAGGGCAGTTACTAGACAGCCAAGAGAGGATATCTTCTAGGGTGTTTGTGTTATTACCTGGGGGAATGTAGACACAGGCTATGTTAATACTTTTGTTTTTATTAATTTGAAGCTTGGTAATGAGAATTTAGCATTATCAACATGGGGTGGTTGTGTGGAATTAGAGGTCACATCTACAGTAGTTTTGTATAGTACAGCTACCTTTCCTCCTTTCCTAGTGGTACAGTCTAACTTTAGTATGTTATAACCTAGGGGTAAAACCTCATTATCTGCCGTTGATGGTTTTAGCCAGGTTTAAGTAAGACAAAGCATATTCGGGAAATGTGTATATCCTAAATGCAAAATTGTTCAGAGACCCTGTAGAACCATATAAATGGCTGTACAGAGGCTGTTATACCAACTAGGAGTAAGCCCAAAGCAAACTATAAAAACATACATCACTGGAGGAATTTTAACCTTAATAGGGTTTATAACAAAAAAGAAAAAAAGTCATGGTTAAAATCAGGAAGATCAACTCCTATAACAATAGGAGCTCCCTAATTAAACTAAACAGGAAACTAAGAGGAATAATTAAGCCCAATGAGACCAATTACAAAGTCAAGATAGCCTCACAGTCTAAAGACAACCACAAGGCCTTCTACAGGTATGTTTGAAACGTCAAAGGCAGCACACATCGGTGTGATGAGCTAGTTGTCAATGGTGCCCTTTCACTTGGCAGAGCAACACAGAAATTTGCTGGCTGACAAATTCAACTCAAACTTTATCCCCCACTCTCCCCATGAAATAACTACTAGCATAAATCCCCCCACCCCCCAAATGTTAACATGGACCAGGTCTTGGTGACACTCTCTAAGGCAAAACCTACAGCTTTAATGGGCCTCGACAATATCTTGTGATGCCTCTTAAATAGCTTGAGACATGGCCTTTCAGGAGCACCTCAGTAACTTTTCAACTATAGCTTCAAAACAGTCTTTGTACCATCAGAATGTAGTACTGCAATGGTTATTCCACTTCACAAGTGTGGACCATCATCCGACCCCAGAAACCACAGACCTATTAGTTTGATAAGTCTAATATGTAAAGCCATGGAATTATCATGGAAATGATCAGCAAAGACGTAGGCAACATTCAGACACTGGACACAAGCCAGTTAGTCAAGGGAAGGTCCTAGGTTCATAGGTAGGTACTACACTAACTGCCCCTGCAGAATATTTTAAGTTTAAACAATTTCCCTTCTTGTGCTCAAAATAACCTATCCCATTTGGTTATAGACTGGCCTTGCTCATCCCATGGCTGATAATTATATATTACCCCTAATGAGAATAACTGGGATCATACCATGGATAATTTTGAGGGACCCATGCATGCAATAAAGCATTTAGGAGCTACCTCTGTCCATTAGTAGTCCAAAGGGCAATCCTGGGGTAAATTCTGTGTTACTTATCTATAGATCTAAGTTGCACTTGAATATAGACTTGGATGAACTTTGTTTTATATGAAAATGGAGTTCAGGCAGCAATATCCTCTGCGACATATGCCTGTCTCTCCAAACCATTTTGTTGATGTTACAAAAGAGATTTTGATCCCTAGACCAAGTATTTCAGATGGCATTTAACTTGCTGATCTTGCTGTCGTGCAGTAAATCCATCAGTATTGGGTTGGAGGATACCTTGTATGCCAGACATAGATCCCTGTTAACAGTCTGTAGGATACCAAGTACAGTGGCAGAGCTTTAAGTCAGTCCATTTTGGACATGTTGTTTAGCCTTTTATTCTTTTAGTAAGATATTTACAGTATGTGGGGGTTCCAGTTGTTGCATGTATCTGGACAGATATATGCCAAAGGGGGCATTATATTCAATAACTGGCCTAATGAAGGCTGAGTAAAGGGTGAAAATGACACACCTAGATCTAGATACAATCCCTTTGTTTATAAGCTGCACTATATATAATAGGACAGTCTTACAATAAAGGACACATCGACATGTTGATCAAAAGTTAGGTCACTGTCCACTTAAGTTCCTCAACTCTTAGGGCATATTGTCAATGCTGTAGTTCCCTGGGGTAGATGACTTTCCAAAGTATACAATAATGCACTTTTTTACATTTAATTTTAGTCCATAATTTTGGCACCAGTTATTTATTTGGGACAAACATTCCTGTAGACTGGCTAAATCATTTGAGGATTCTATGACTTCTCCTAGCTTGCAATCATCTGCAAACTTAGTCAGCCAAAGCCCTTTAATACTGGCTTTCACTTTAATGCCTTCTAAACTTGGTGAACTGCTTTGAGAAGGTCACCAAGGCAATGGATGAGGGGAAAGGGGTGCTTAACACCTACCTGGATCTGATTAAGGCATTAGATACAGTATCCCACTTAAATATAGTTAACATACTTGCCAAACTGGGCATAAACCCCTCCATAACTCATTGAATTGCCAGCTGGCTCACAAGTCAAGACTGGTGAATAAACCTCCACTACGAGGTTGGTCACCAGCAGAGTTCCTCAAGGCCCCATTCTGGGACTGCTCCTATTTGAAATCTACTTCTCAGATGTAAAGACTAATGGCAAGAGTCTTTGGCTGACCAAGTCTGCAGCTGACTGCAAATTAGGAGCTATCATAGATTGTGCCCATGGCCAAACATCTTACAAGAGGGTCTAACACAGACAAATGAGTGCCAAAGTCACTGATTCAAACTCAATGCCAAGAAATGCATTACATTACCTTCTGGGAAAACTGCCACCAAGGCTAATTAGTCCATTGATAAGACACCTCTTTGAATTGACCTAGTAGTCAGAGATCTGGAGACATATGTATACAGTAATCTGGTTATTGACTAAAATGTGGCCAAGCTAGTAAGAAAAATATTCTATGTCACCCAAGTTATAAGTAAGGCCATAGCATCCAGGTCCAAGGAAGTCATGGTATATTCAACCCTTATCAGACCCTTAATTGTGTATAATGTCCACTTCAGCATGTACCTAATCAGACTTTATGCAACAGCTGGAACACCCACAAAAGTGCCTTACCAGGGGAATCCAGTGTAAAAACACATTGACTGTAATGGATTGCCTTAAAGCCCTATCTCTATACTCGGTCTCCTACAGGTTATTGAGAGACGATCTGTGCATGGTATACAAGGCATCCTTGGATCCAGCTCTGATGGATGTTCTGCAAAATGAACAGCATCAGAACCAGCAGGTTGAAGGATTTAAATGTTGTTTGTGACATAAATAAGATATGTTGGTGAGACATGTATGTTTCTCAGAGGATCCCTATGCTCTTGAATAGGCTCATCCATGTTAAGCAGAGTCCATCCCTAACCTTATTTATGCATAGCCTTGACCAATGGATGAGAAATCGTAAATTTACCCCAGGTTTGACCCCCATGTCTCTGATATATAGAGGCAGACAGTAATGTCCAAACTAACATAACCCCCTATGTAACCTCAAGAAACTTCCTAACTAACATACTCAAGCCTAATAAATGCCCATGATACATAGAGACATAATTAGGTTGGGTTGCAGGGCTTATAAAGGCCCAGCTCTTAGTTAGCCTAGTATATTACTATGAACCTATGAATGATGTATGGCTACATAACATCTGTCAACTTACTGGAAGAGTATTGACTCTACAGCAGACAGTTTATTCCTTGTAAGAATAGCTACACAAGCAACACAATGCCACTGCCCATTTAAGCAAAATTCAAAAAGAAAGCTACAGTAAGAAGCATGCCTAAGCATAATCATAACTCAAAATTGTACAGAATTTTGCAGACTGACCAGAGTTTTGCATCTTAGTTTTGTTCTGGTCCTTGTGGAATGTGAGCTTTGCTGGCAAATCTTTGAGGATTCAGTCACTAAATAATGACATACAATTGAGTTTCATCATTCAGAAAATGCATACTAATGCAAAACCTTTTATTTTAGCAACTTTCCAAGTTTGTAAGAACACTTTTTAAAATATCTTTATTCTTATGCCACTTTTCCCCCATTATTTTTGGTTTTGTCCCTGACTTTTGAGCTAAAAGGTTGAGAGGCATGTGCCATATCTTCATTTACTAAGAAACTGTGGTGATTGCTAAAAAAAATCTTTACATTTATTTAAATTTCATCTGAATGCACAAAGTTTGCATTTCAGATGTTTGACTGTGGGTGTCATGTTAAATGGAAAAAGGCTATATACATGTTTATTAGAAACTGTTTTTGACATCAGTGCACACGTAAATATATATATATGTGTGTGTGTGTGTGTGTGTGTGTGTGTGTGTGTGTGTGTGTGTGTGTGTGTGTATGTATATATATTGTTTGTTTGTCTTTTCCCGGTTAGGGGTCGCCACAGCGGAACTCCAGTCTGCTAATGATTGGCAGTAGATTTTTATGGTGCTGAGTTGCCAGCCCAACGTCCAACCTTCAATGAAGGCACACCCATTCTCACATGTCTTTCAGAGGCCATTTGACCGCGAGGAGGACATGCAGACTCTACACAGAAGGCACTCCAGCCGAGAATTGAACAGGAGAACATCTTGCTGTGAGGCAACAATGCTACCGCTGTACCACCGCGGCTGTATATATATTTATATATATGTGTGTGTGTGTGTGTGTGTGTGTGTGTGTGTGTGTGTGTGTGTGTGTGTGCGTGTGTGTGTGTGTGTGTGTGTGTGTGTGTGTGTGTGTGTGTGTGTGTGTGTGTGTGTGTGTGTGTGTGTGTGTGTGTGTGTGTGTGTGTGTGTGTGTGTGTGTGTGTGTATGTATGTATGTGTATTTAATATATATATACATGTGTGTGTGTTTGGGGTGTGTATATGTCCTAGTGTGTTTATGTATTTGAGTACATATGTCTGTGGTCTTACTGTGGGCATATATATGTGTGAGTGTGTGTGTGTGTGTGCGCGTATGTGTTTAAACTACTTCCAAAAGTCAGCATTTGACATTGCAGTACTTTACTACCTGGAGCTATCAAAATTTGCTTTGCATTTTATCAAATGGAATATCACATTGCAATGTACCTTGTACCCAGAGATGTCAAATTTTGCTTTGCATTTTATCAGCTGGAATATCACTTTGCATTGTACCATGTTCTAGTTCTGAATGGAGTGACAACACTAGAGGCTCTACCCCGAGATGTGACAGTTTGGTTGAACTTTATAGCAACGTAGAAGTAAGATGCAGTGTTTTAAAATAATTAAAAAACATCAATGTTTGGCACTGTCATTTTTCTTTTCCTGCTTAATTTGCATCTTTTCACATGGAACATATACATTAGCAATTGAGCACTCGTTCTCAGTATGAAACGAAATACCCAAACTTGCAAAGACAGTGAAGTCTCTTCAGAATGGAGGTGGTATTTGTGTCACATGGCAGTTTTAAAATACAAACATTATTTTCTTTTCCTTGAACTTCTGCAGTTTGGCAACCCTGAACATCTATTCTGGCAGCCATCAAACTGCAACTTTTAACTATTTTGACAACTATCAAATGAGTCATCAAACCAAGATGTTTTATAGCTACAAGAGCTGTAAAACTGCATCAGTTTGGTGTAGCATGAAGTGACAGGAATCGGTACACAATGGTGTTGACTTTGCAAGGGGTGACTTTATTTATTTATTTATTTATTTATTTAATTTATTTTACATTTGTTAACCGGGATGGTCCGACTGGATACATGTCCTTTTTCAGCGGAGGCCCGGGAAGAAAAGCTCCAACAGAGTTACATTGATAATTAGGTACAGTAAATGAGCTGAAAGAACTTAACAAAAACATAGGCTATTTACATACAAGTACAAGACTGCCATTACTATTTCTGAGATTACTACAAATGTAACATTATTAACATATTAGCAAGGACAGTAGGCAGTATAATGACATAGAGTTAGACAGGATACATATTTCTTTATCACAGTATACAAAGTACTTATCATCTTAGCTAGTTGTTTATGTTTTAGTTAGTGGCACAGAGCTAGTCTGGGTTTGAGCAAGGACATAGCCAGTGTGACTTGAAGTGGAGTTTTAGACTATTTTTGAATTGACTTAGAGAAGTTGCAAGCGTGATGTTATTTGGGAGAGAGTTCCATATTTTACCAGTGGTGTTGGCAAATAGCGTGTCACCACCTAGGTTGAGAGATTTAGTTGTTTGAACAAGGAGTCTGTTTGCTGAGCGAAGGCAGCTTAGATTGGAGTAGGGAGTCATTACGTTTTTTAGTGCTGGGGTATTCTCAGGTTGTTTAAGGATTTTGAAGGCCTCTATGAGTTGGGAGTGGTGAAGAAGGTGTGGGAATTCTATCCATCCAAGCTTTTTCAGGTTAGTACAGTGGTGTGTTCTGTAGGGTAGGCCTGTAACGAACCTGGCAATGTGATTATAGCAGGATGAGAGCTTGGCCAGATCAGATTTGTTAAGGTGAGTGAGGACAGGAGAGGCATATAGTAGGATAGAGAGAAGGTGTGAACGGGCTGTGGCTGCCCTGGCATTCGGGTAAGGAAGGCTTTAATTCTATATAGGGTCCCAAGTTTCTTGTTGACTGACTTAATGGCTTGGTTGATATGTATATCAAATCTGAGTTTATTGTCAATGTTTACTCCTAATAGCTTTGTATAGGTGTCTGGGGAGATGATGGTCCCATTATTGGATTTTATAGTGAAGTTTTCAGTCAGAGATCTATTGGTTGGGTAGAAGAGAAGTAACTTGGTTTTGTTTGGATTTAAGATCAGGAGATGGTTGGCAAGCCAGTTTTCGACTTTGGTGAAGCTATGTTGGGTGGTAGTTAGTAGATTTGCAAGAGAGGCATTGGAACATATTATAGTCGAGTCATCTGCATATTGAATGCAGGTGGCTTCAGGGATGACTGTTTGGATGTCGTTTATGAAGATTGAAAAGAGGAGAGGTCCTAATATGGAAACTTGAGGAACTCCTATGGTATTTGGTAGTAGGCAGGAGAGCTTGTTTTGCCACATTACTGCTTGTTGTCTCCCAGTGAGGTAAGCTTGAAACCAGTCAAGGGCTGGAGTGTCTAGATACAGGGTTTTTAAAGTATATAGAAGTAACTGATGGCTTACCATATCGAAGGCTTTCGATAGGTCCAGGAAGAGAGCGGAGGATATTTTTTTTCCTGGGCATTCTCATTTTTTATGGGAATTTAATGAGAAATTTAATTCTTATGTTTGTGAGGTTTGACCACTCATGTTAAGGCATTTGGGACCTTCATTTTCTAATATAGAAACACAAATCTACAGAAAGAGGAGCCAGAATGTGGAGACGTTTCAAAACCTTTTAATCTCGTACAATGGTTAACACAGAATTAAATCAAGCGCTTTCCAGGTTTGAATGATAACATCAATATAAGTAGTGTTTTGAAATTAAGGATGGCTAGATTATGAATAAGAAGTGTTCACAGTGTACATATTATAGTTATGTGTTGATATAAACACCTGTTGAAATGTAATTTCCAAGGGTGTCATCATGGTTATTTTTTCCACATATTGTTGTAAACATGTGCCAATTGGAATATATATATATATATTTTATTTTATATTTTTGACATATGAAAAGTTTTGATACAAAAGCAAATTGTTAGAAAAGTGAATGATTTTTTACAATAAGTACTTTAACACAGTCTGTTTAATATGTTATTTAAAAATATTTATATGTTCTAATTTTCACATACATTATTAAGGGTTATTATAACTAACATTTTAGTACAGTTTGGTCACAATGGAATAGTTAGTATTTTTTAATCTGGTTTTTAGACTGGATTTGGTTTTACGACAGCAATATTTTCAAAGCGATTGTAGCTTTAAGATTTTACTATGTGTTAGGTCATATGACTGATTGACAGCTGTATATAAATGGATTCAATTCATTTTTTATATTTTATCTTGATAAAGCTTGGTACTGAGCCAAGCAAACGCACTTGATTTAATTCTGTGTTAATGGTTGTACGAGATTAAAAGGTTTTGAAACGTCTCCACGTTCTGGCTCCTCTTTATGTGGATTTGTGTTTCTAAGTATATTTGACTGTCCTGTTCATTTTTTGCATTTTCTAATATACATACACACACAAACACCCCCCCCTGACTGCATATATATTTATGCGTGTATTAATTCATGTTTTGATTGCCCACATAATTCACAGGGTGTCTTACTAAAAGAGTTCACAACAGACTTTCCAGCCTTAAAATGGGACACAAACTGATATAGATTAAAATAAACAATATGCAATGTACAAAAGTATTAATTAATTTTCAGACTAGTGCATTTTATGGTTTGTACCTGTAAATGAGATATGAGAGCAAACAAGGTGTTTGGCAAAAACATCTGCATTCTGCAATTAGAGTGCACCTAACCATTTTTATGGAGGAGTAGATCATCATTTAAAGAGGTAATCAGCTGAAATAACAAAAGGATGATAAACAAGACACAATAGAAAACATTAACAGAGGTTTTCCTATTTCTCCCTGATGTGGACTTTTGCTAGTCTTCATGAAGAGTGTGGCGGGTACAGAACACCCTCCATAGGGGTTGGGGGTATGTATTTCCTCTCCCAGAAAACTATACCTTTTGTTCTTAGTTTGACAATTGTGTTTTGGCTGCAAGTGTTTTTCTACAAATGGTTGTCAGACAAGTAACCATGACCACTTTCACTCATCCAGGCCAGGCCTTTATATTTTCATTTCTGAGGATGGTTAGCTCTTATGCAGATTGGTGGGCTTTCTGTCTCCAGTGAAGACAATTCTGCAAACTGTGAAACGTTTGCTCTAGTAAGAAGCAAGGAAAAAAAGTACAACAAAAGAAAAACACACATACAGAATTAATCAAACTGTAAATGCTGTCGTTTTTAATTTTAAAAAAGTCATAATGCTGAAACCTGTTTACCTGAAATAATTGATATGACTGTCTAGAGAGGAGAGCCTTTAGGTCCTAATAACTACATTTACGGCTTTATTATGATAGGTTGTCACAACAGCTACTGACACATTTCAAATTCTGAATATTAAAGTTAGTTATTAAAGTTAGTAACAAGCAATATAAACAAAGCTGACAGGATCTTTACTTGCTGCATATTAGTGTTTGTAACAGATGAAAATAAAGAACTCAGAATTTAACTGGTGTGTGTGTGTGTGTGTGTGTGTGTGTGTGTGTGTGTGTGTGTGTGTGTGTGTGTGTGTGTGTGTGTGTGTGTGTGTGTGTATTTGACTGAGAACTATTGACGTAAGATTATCTTTCAGTACAGAATCCCAAAATTTGTGAATAAATACTTCTAATATGATTCAACAAGCATATTTAACTGCTGTTTGCTAACATGGAAATGTTATCTAGCTAAAGCCTTTTTCCAGTTGAGGCCTGGGAAAAACCTGCAAACACATCACATTCATAGGAGTAATACAATGAACAGTATATTTTTAAGGCCACTTAAGTACAGACAAAGCAAAGTGAAAGCGTTGCAAAAGCAGGTACTGCATAAAAGTGTGTCAGATATAAATGCAATAAGCGTAACGTATTTGCTTAAATGAAAATAAGAGGGCAGCGATGGAAAGTCTGCATCAGCAGATAACAATAAGGGTTGGCACTGAACAATGGAGGATGAAAGGCATCCCTGAGAATCCTGGCAGGATCGCTTAGTCATGGTATGTAATTCAAGGGCAGATTATTTAACCAATGTAATGAACAGATCAGTATCAAACTTATGGAGCTGGCTGAAATGAAAACATCTATTTATATATGTATATGGGAGACATCAGAATCACACACAGAAATAACATTATGAACTTTTCTGAAAGTGGAAACAAAAGCTCTGAGTGTAAATATCCATAGTGAATGTAGAGACAGAGAAAAGACAGGAAGAGAGAAGGATGGTAGAAAAGGAATGATGTAAAATACTGGGTAACACAGAAATGATGTATATAAAGAAAGGGTGGTATGTGCAGCAGGACAGGTGACAAAGAAACGTGTAGAAAGGAAGGCCTAGATATTTATGATGAAGAAAATGGAGGAAGAGGAGAAAGAAGAGGTTGGCATGGATGAATAAATGGTGAAAACCATTGCAGCAAACAAGGTAAAAAGAGTGTGAGCTATACTAATATATGTGGTTGGGGTATAATAGAAGTTGAAAGGAAGTACATTATTTAGGAAGGTAATATGCTAAAGACAATATACATTAGTGGAAGGCTAAACCTCATGTGCTGCAAAATCAAGAATTTGAGGAGAAGTACAGCTTCCTTGCATATTAAACCATATGTAAATGGTTTTGATCTTGGTTCCAGTGACTAGCAATGGTGTATGAGAATCTGTTGGAATTACTGGTACTAGTTTTAAATTTAACTACAAAATCATTTGTTGAGTGCTGGTTACATGCAGAATTATACTGCTTTATAACTTGATAGTACCGGAAGGCTGGTATAAATCTTTTCGTGGTCTCAGGAGTGGATAAACTTTAGGTCATGTGGCACATCTGATCAATTCACAGGATGCAGTGTCTCACAGAGAGGAGTATGTGGGAGGTATGTAAAGCTGTCCTGTAATAGGTTTGTTCCTGATTTTCTGTGGTATAAGATTGCATGAGTATGACATTGCAAGTTCTGTACACGTAGTAATAGACAGAAAAAAAAATGCAGTTAAACTTTGGGTGATGTTCGTGATTAGAAATTCTGGGCTAAACTGTATGCCTAGAAGTTATTTTTTCTAGGTGAATGGCATTGATATGGACAGCAGGTGTCAGTTGGTTATGAAAGGTAAGACCAAAGTATTTCATAGAATTTATAACTTAATTTTTAGATTTATACATTGAAATTAGTCTAAAGGTGAAGGCTGGTCTATAGATGCAGAGTACAGTAGAAAAACATTCACTTTCTTTGGCACACTAAGATGAAGACCTGATGAATTCAATCAGACTTTAAGAGATTGAAAACTACACTAGCAGATCATTTCAGATCTAGTTATGGGATTATTTTGCATAACAGATTAGTCATTTGCACAACAAATGTTGACAAAAAATGATGAACGATAATAGGACAAGCACGGAGGTTTGCTATCGACCAAGATGCACTGCTAGTGGGGCAGAACTGCACATGCACAGCTCATTTGTCTTTCATTCTGGACAGTGCATGATTCATTTTATGGATATCTGGAGAGATCAAAATCAGACTACCAGTCTATGGGGAGGATGAGACTGATTGTATCAAAGGCCTTGGAGAAGTCAGGGATCAAAGATCTGACAACTTATTCATGGTCATGGTAGACATAGTTTTTATTGTTTCTAGAAGGCAGATAGTAGTGCTAAGGCCTTGGTGGAGTCCATTAGGGTCTCTTAAAGTTTAGCATTATTGTTAATATGATGAGAAGCCAAATATGAATACAGTTTATTACAATCTTTACAATAAAGTATAGAAAGTCTGTGGATCTAAAACTGCTTGGAGAGCAGGCATAATGCTTATTCCTTAACAGTGGACCTAATACTACAGATTTTGAAGACTTTCAACTTATGGAGATTTTTCTCTTTCCAAGTATACACATTTATTGTCACTGGATAGTGAACAGACAGTTCAGATAATTTCAGAAAAGTGGAGAGGCATGTTTTCTGCCAGAAACACAGCTGCTGTCTCAGTCATTTGCATGCTGAACATGATGTGAGTGAACCATGAACTCAAATGTCAAATGAAAGTCTTTTGGGGGTGATATTGACTGCATTGACTATTGTTCTTCTGGTGTGTGTGTGTGTGTGTGTGTGTGTGTGTGTGTGTGTGTGTGTGTGTGTGTGTGTGTGTGTGTGTGTCTATATAGATTAATTTCTTGACTGCCCACTTAATCTAGTTCAGACTTTTGGGAGGACCTGGGACATACCTCAGCACTTACTGGGAAAAAGGCAGGAAACTAATCTTAGTAAAACATAGGCAGGACATCAATTTATTGAGAGACACATATATACACTCAGTCGCACAAAGCAAACAAACCTGCATGTTGTTTCAAGCACTGCAAAATTCACCTATACCCTGCCTTTTAAAAAAGTTCACAACAAGCATACCAGGCTTTAAAAGGAACATCAACTAATATAGGTTACATAATATTATCAAGTGAAAGCACTATGTGATGTACAAAAGTATTAATAATATTCATACAAATTAATTTTATGGTTTGTAAGAATAAATAAAACATGATAGCAAACAATGTAATTGGTAAAAATTCTGCTTACAGCAATTAAACTGCACATACATTTTTACAAGGAAATTCAAAACCACAACTAAGCACTCACTGGAAAGTAAAGAAACCAAACATACTGAGATAAAAAAATTCTTGCAAATAGCTAATCTACAACAAACTTTAATATTTTTTTTCTTGCAATTAGTCACATGACTATACCGTCTTTTAAAAATGTAACTATATCAAATTATCACATCAATAACAAAATAAACTTTAAAAACAATCACTTCACTTAAAATACAGTAAACTCTCAGTTAACCAGTACCCATGGGGATTGGTAGATGCCGGATAACTGTAGTTTCTGGTTGTTTGAGAGCTGCTGTTAAAAATAGGCCTGACTAATACTGTTCCCTATACCATACCATAAACACTGTATTGATTTGATTTTAATATTGAAATACAGTAATTAAAAGCCTAACTGGGGGGGGGGGGGGGATGACAGAAAGTGCAATACATAAGCATTGAATTGAATTATTAATAATGTACTGTATTTCTTCGATTTTTATTAATTTACGTACTTATTTTTTTTGCCAGAGAGTTTACTGTATTGTTATTTCAATTTCAATAAACATTTAATATTAAAAAAAAAAAAACAGCAGTTAAACCTGGCAGATCTCTCATTTAAATCAATTTGCCATCTTAATTCTTTATAGTCCAACAAGGTAGAAATGTCCACTCCCGTACTGTCCAGTTCCAGCTGTTTAAGAATTTTAAACCAAAAATGTTTATATTTTTTACATATAACTGTGTCTGTACAAAGAAATATTACTGTCTTTATTCTTAATGTTATTAACATGTTCACATATATGCTTAGATTATTTTCTGTTTTACCTACATAAAATGGGTTACATCCTTAACAAGTGACCAAATAGATTGTCCAAAAACTGTTACAATTATACACACCTTTCATATATTTATAGTCCTTTGATTGTATTCTAACATCACATATGGTCCAGCATTAATAAATCTACATTGGGCACAAAAGCCACACTTCTACATCCTGTTGTTGTGAAAGGTTGGATACCCTTTGACAGATACTTCCTGCAATACCACTTTTCAATGTATTTTGTTTTAACTTTTGCTCTCCTATTCAGAAAAAGGCTTTTCTCCAGGACATCAACTACACCTACCTGCCCTAAAAGTAACTTCCAGTTATTTTTTTACAACTTAATATTAACATTTTTGAAGTCTAGCTATTTCTTAGAGCATTTTATTTTGGTAATTTTTACAAATGAGTAGAATATCAGTTCAAGAGGAACCCAACTGAAATAATATACAGATGAAAAACAGTTCACAACAATAAACATTAACAGGGTTTTCCTAATTCCTCCTGTGATGCAGTTTCACTGGAATTTCTAAAGGGGGTGCACGGGGGTGTGGAGGGCATTGCCTTTCCCAAAAAACAGATCTATTGTTCTTGGCTTAACCACCATGTTTTGCTGTGTGTTCTTTGTATAGATGGCCCACAGCTGAGTAACCAAAACACTTTCACACATCAAGGCCAAGTTTATATTTTCATGTTTTGATTGCAGTTAGCTGGTATGTTGATTTGTAGGCTTCCTGTCTCCAGTGAAGATGTATTTCTGCAACTCATATGAATAGTTTGCTCCAGTAAGAAGCAAGAAAAAATGTAAAACAAAAGAAAATCACACATGAAATATCAATCCAAGTGTATATACAGTCGCTTTTAATTAATAAAAAAATCTGTAACACTGAAACATACTTTCTCAAATCAACTCATACCACTGTCTAGACAAAACAGCATTCAGGTGTGCAATAGCTAAAGTCAAGACTTGGTAAAGCAAGTGAGATGTTATTAAGGTTGTCACAGCCATCTACTAACACCTTTCAGATTCTTCACATTAAAGTTAGTAAGAAGCAATATAAACAAAGCAGAGAGGACAGGGAAAAAAATTGGTGGGCCGTTTTTGCGGCTTTGCTATTTGTTCCACTGTAGTGCGATCTTGGAGTTGGTATATTTAAGTAGGGGGGGGAGGGTGAAAGCCCCCCACATCAGATTAAGTTTAAAGTGTACGTGTTTTTTTTTTTTTTGTACCGGAACAGCGATTTTTTTCCCTGGGGAAAAAAAATCGCTGTTCTGTGTTTTCGTACACTTTGGGTTTCGAACTTAACAGTTCGATATTACATCGTTCGAACTCCTTTGAGTTCAATGATGTGACATAGACCCAGTATAAAGCCTAGTATTCTTACCTCCACCATCCTTGACTCATCAGCTATGCACTACATCTATGCCTCTTCTAGTTTTAACTATTACCTACATACCTACTGACTAAAGTTTCATACTCCTTACCTCACTTTTATTTATTCCTAACAGTTGTACTGTAAACCTCTTTACCCATGTCTTTTAAGTCAATATACTTCTTGTGAACTGTTTTCATATTAAAAGTTTTATACTTGAAATTTAATATCATGTATAATTTCACCTCAGAAGAAATATTTTTTTGCCTTTTTATAGTGTCACTACAGAACAATAACTTGTTTTATCTGGATGTCTGAAAACCTATCTATGTAATGTGGTTTTGAAAAAAATTGTTTTGTTTTAATTGTATCTTAAATTTGTCTGATGGAGTTTTTCTCCCTGCCCCCCCCCCCCAAAAATGGGCTTTGCCAAGTCGGACTTCCCCAGTCTATAAAGAATGCTGCCTTTATGGGGTCAAGGATGGTATGGTCATTCACCTGTTGTTTACCTAAATATAATTTATCTTGGAAGCTTGGAGTCCTTCCTTCTATTATTCCATCCATCCATCTATCCATCCATCCATCCATCCATCCATTCATCAATTTATCCACAACCTCGTTTCCCCCATTTTTGCACATGTAGTTAGGCTGCCACATCTACAATGATAATCATCTACAGCCAATGTTCACACTGCTGGGTGGTTAGCCCTGCCATGGCTGCTCTTCCATACTATACACATGCACAGACACATTCATGCCTGTAGCCAATTTTGAGTGTCCAATCTGTCTACTGCAGGTCTTTGGAATGTGGGAGGAAACCAGAGCAGCTGGAGAAAACCATCACAAAAAAGAATGAACATGCAGGTGCCATATAGAAGGCACTCCAATTGAGAATTAAACCAGAGAAAGTCTTAACTGAGAGGCAAAATCATTACCTGTTTCTCCACTGTGTCCTTTCTTGCCTCAGAAATACATTCTGTTAGGGAACAATATGAAAAATTAATGATATATGTTTACAGCCTGATAGCTTACAGGACTGTGTTTAACTTCTATTCCTAAGTGCAGTTAATGAGAAGGTTCTAAATATCCATTTATAAACTTAATACAGCTGAAACATTTTCCATTTAGATTTCTGGAGACCCTAAGTACTACGGCCATGGCTTGTGTATTATAAACTCCTAATGGTACGATATCAAGGAAAAAGGCAATGTAGTTTCTTTAACTTCTTTTAGGTATTTGGTACTATAGAAAATAGGGCTGTCACATTTTAATTTATTTTAGTTATTCCTTTATATGACTTTTAATTAGTAAATTATTTCCTCCCCAACATGGTTCAGTATATGGTCTTTGTACTCATTTTTCAAGGACCATTGCCTGTCTTTGATTTGATATCTTACTGTATTTTTCTCTGACTTTTTTTGCACTAGCTAATTGTTTATTAATGTGCGATTCAGCAAATAATGGATTTGCTCTTACCGTAACATGACAGGACCTTTTCTGATGGGCTCTCATTTAAGGTAATCCTTTCTAGTAGTCAGAATATGGTAAATTTCTGAAAGATCCCATACCTGGCAATGTATGTATGCTAATTCCAATACAAACTATGGTCCTACATGCCAAACACACAGTACACTCATCCCTACAGCCCAACAGTTTGCCCTGAGCCATGTACAATCAGAGTTTTTCCAGTCATAAAATAACAATAAACATTTGACACCTTTAATGTTAACTAGTAATAGATAAGTATATACTTACTCAAATTTCTTGGGAGGGGTTATGGAAATGCCCACCTATGGAGGGATGGAGGGATACTATATATATATATATATATATATATATATATATATATATATATATATATATATATATATATATATATATATATATATATATATATATATATATATATATATATGTAGGTGTTCAACAACCAGCAGATCGAACCCATTTAAGCGAAAGTGCACTAAATCGAAAGTGCACTTTCTCAAAAGCCGGTTCTCCAAAGTGGGTTACAGTGGGGAGATATATATCCTTTTCCCCACTGTAGTCTGATCTTGGAGTTAGTATATTTAAGTAGGGATGTGTGTGTGGGGGGGACAGTCCCCCACATGGGGGGGTGCAGGGGGGCTTGCCCCCTGCAAAATACTGTTTAAATCAGTTTTGTTTTCTTTTTTTCCAGTTCAGAGAACCGGCTTTCGCGAACGTGCACTTTCAATCTAGTGCACTTTCGCTTTAATAGGTTTCGATGTTGCTTGATCGAGATTGTGAGATTTCAATCAGGCAACATAGGCTCGTATATATATATATATATATATATATATATATATATATATATATATATATATATGTATATACTTTTAAAGCATGTGCTGTAAGGAGCAACCCCTCTGGTGTAATTAGATTTAACTACGGTATTCATAAATGGGTGTTTCACCTCCTGAAAGCAAAAGATAATGCTATTGCAAACCACTTGGAGAGTGTCTACTTGGGGAGTGAAAACCCTTCCCTCTCTAGAGATAAAGAGATATTAGCTGGTTCATCTTCCTAAAATCATTTACCCATTTCAGATAACACCTAGGCTGATACTGGACAGCCAAGAAGTGATAGTATTTTCTCTTCTGGTTTCTTGTCCAACAAAGAAAACAAAAAAAAACTTCTAGGAAAATTTCTACATCGCTGAGTTGGCAGGC
Organism: Protopterus annectens; assembly: GCF_019279795.1. NCBI lineage: Eukaryota > Metazoa > Chordata > Ceratodontiformes > Protopteridae > Protopterus > Protopterus annectens. The sequence goes on from NC_056745.1 coordinate 450,174,213, forward strand.
ACAAGTAGCAGACTTTATCTTTCAGTGATGAAATTCAGATAGCACAAAGGGTAGGTGTTCTTTAAATGGTGATGGAGAGTATGCACACCTTTAAGGAAATGCTTAGTCCAGATGGTGGTGGGCTATAGTTATGCTGTCCACAAAGTCAAGCTGTGTAGAAAAACTGATGTGCAACTTAACCAGTAATAATTGCCTAAATCAAACAGATGCCTCAATGAGGTCAGAATCGGCTGAAAGTTGGCATACTGTGGTATTGCAGAGTAATGATTCAACCAAATTAAGAACTCCTTTCACTTGGACACACGACTTTACTGAAATGAGGGTTTACTAGCAGCCCTAATAACCTCTGAGACTCCAGCAAGTAAAACCAGCAAGATTGATGTGATGGACTACACCAAGAACTAGGCCTTGAGTCCTTGAGGTGGAGTTGGTTGTTAACAGAACTCTGGGAAACATCTTTTGCAAGGACCAGAATAGTATTCTGTATTATCAGGGATATGACTGCCAGCAACTGTCCCTTTTCTGCCACCAGGAGGTGATAATAATTAGTTTTGGTCTTTCTCCTGTGAACTTTCTAATGAGATTTGGAATCAATAGTAATGGCAGGAATATAAAGAGGAATCTTCTATGCCAGAGCAAGGTGGATACATTCATTGTCATATCCAGTGTGATTTTCTGCACTGGGTAGGGTTTGAGGAGCATGTTCTCTTCAGTAATGAATAAGACTATCTTTGGAGTACTCCATTTCTACAGTATTTCAATATTGGGGTCAAACATGGACTCTGAATTTGCATCTCCAGTAGAGGACAAGAAGAATATCTCATGAAGACCATAAGTGCATTCATTTCACTGGGAATATGACCTGTGGACAGTGATGCCTCCATGGATTGTTTGTTAGATGAGCATCACATCCTTACACAGGGGTACAAACGCATGCTCCCATAGCTGGTTTAGATTCCACACAATAGACAGGTTATCTGAATCAATGAGAAGAGTTCCTGGAAGTGGATGTGTCCCTATAGCTTTCAGGATCAGAAGACTGCTTTAACTACCAGATGGCTGATCTACAGCTCCCTTTCCTGGAAGACTATAGGCCTTGAATGAAATAGGATCCTAGATAAGCTCCTCAACCTTTAAGCCAAGCATCCATCATTAGAGCCTGTGACAGTTAGAACTGCAGAAAGGGAAGGCCCACCAGGAGGCTGGGGTATTTGATTACAACTCTAGGCCTAGTAACTATGGTATGTTATTTGCAGAATCAACATTACTGCAAGATTTCTTTGTAACCATGGAAATCTCACATTCCTCTCTGCCACTTATATCTCTGGGTGTGCCATGAAGATGGTGGTGGTTATTAGGCTGAGATGATACAACAGAATCTGACCTTGGCCTCCATGTTGTGTCCTTACCAAGGCAGCCACGTCCATGACCTCTTGTGGCCTCTATAAGGG
>NC_056745.1:450180663-450283163 GCF_019279795.1 Protopterus annectens
TTCAATGCTCCCTTCAGCATGTACCTGAGCAGGTATTTGCAACAACTGGAGCAGCCAGAATGGTTCCTCAATAAAAGAATATAGGGTGTAAATAACATGTCCTATGTGGACTGCCTCAAAGCCTTGTCCATTTACTTGGTCTACTACAGACTATTGAAGGGTGGTCTGTGCTAACCTACAGGACATTCTCTGATCCAGCTCCGTGGCATCTGCTACACATTCGCAAAACAAACAACACTAGAATTACCCAGTCTAAGGATCTAAACCTCATCTGTGACAAACAAAACATGTTGGAGGGGCAAATATGTGTCTCAGAGATTATCCCTTTTCTGAAACAATCTCCCATCCCAGTCTATTCAAATGCAATTCAGACCAATGAATAAAAAATTGCAAGTTCACCTCTTGCTTGTCACCTGTGCTCCTTATGGACAGGGGCAGCTGTAGATGCCCAAAGGCACAGGCATAAACCAAACCCATTCTAATCCTTGGACACTAATACTTTTGAAAATTGGAGCATGAATGTGTAGGCTTAAAAAGGCTCTAGGGCAGTTAGCCTAGTAACTTCCTTTGCTCCTATGATCCTATGATAAACCCAAGGATGTGAAGGATATTCCATCATGATTTTCTTAGGGAGAAGAGCAAATATGTCTAGTGTTCTCAGAATTACTACTACAGAAAGGTTTATTGATTCATTAATAGTTGGAAGATGGTCTGGAGTTTAAGCACAACTGCTTATGTGTTGTATATCAAGACTGTAGTGTTGTATACACTGATTAAGAGTCATTAGTCTAAATTCTTTCTTTTTCATTGGTGAATATAAGGATCAGTTTTTGGAAAAAAGCGGTACTTTTTGTTCATAAAACATTTCTCTAATTGGTTGTGGGGGGAGACAGAGCCTTTCCCAGCACTCACTAGGTGGAAGGCTTCCACCTCTGCTGCTGACCTGACACCCCTTACCCAGTTGTCTCTTTGAGAACTGGTAAGGAGACATTATGAAGAAACCAGAGGATGCTTTCTTTCAATAAACAGAGAAACAAAATCTGGAAGGTAAAGTAGTTGCTTACTTCTTGTGTGTGTGGGAGGGTCTGTCTTGCTTCCAGGTGAGCAATGTTGTTTTCTGTGGACTCCATCATGCTCTCATACATGGATCGAATGAGCATTTACTTAGCACTCATAATACTGTTGTCCCTTAGAAAGGAGTGCCTGTGTGGACTTTCCTACCCCTATCCCAGTTGACTCTCCTAATTTCCAACTTACTAGGTGATCTCAGATATCCTTGGGCACAGTCAGGGCTCTAGCTTATTATGCAACTTAATTAACCTGACTGATATATTTGGTTTTATTTTTCTATTATTTTTTTCTTTTAGTCTCCTTTATCATCTTAAGGATGTCAGCTTTTCCCTTATCAGTTTCCCACGTCACTGTACTCAAGTCATTCAACTCCATTTATCAATTGAATTCTTTAAGCGTAGCTCTGGTCTCCCTATTGATCTCAGTTTTTTTCAATATCATGAATCCATGAATTGCTATTATTGCTGCCAAAAATGCTCATGTGGTGCCTTGTTGTGCTTAGTGTTTGGAGATATCTAAGAAAGAATAATAGCTGCAGTATTGATAGCTAGCGATGTTAATGCAGGCCAACAACTATCATTCTATCCCTAGAAATGTATTACATATCCAAGGTATCCTTTCTTATCAAGTCATGTATAAGTTGTTCCATAATGATCTTTCCAAAAGACCACATATTCTCCTTTGACCTGCTCTAGCATAAAGACTGCTTCAATTTCCTCTAAGTAGATTTAAATCCTCCACTAAGATTTTAGTAGGTAGACTGTCATGGAGAAATCAAAAAACTAACACCATAATAAGCTTTTGTGCGTTGCTCTCTTTCGTGTCTATAAAAAACAATGTTTGCATCTTCATTCTCAAGTTCACCAATGACCACTAAACAACCCATAGTTAAGGTTATCATATATCTTACTATCTTAGATAAATGTGTCCTTCTTTGCCTGTTACAGCTTTCCTGTTAGATTTGAATGGCTATAGCTTTGTGTAGTAATGTTATGTTTTTGTTACAGACCTTACAAATATCTGTCTTTTAAAGCAGAATACAGGGAGGTGTATGGCATGCATACCACCACCACAAACCCATCAAAAAATATTACTTCCTTACACAATCAACCACATACCATCTATTGCAATTTATGTTTTATGTACCACCTATTGTTATCTCAGACTCATGTAGTACCATGGAATACTATTACATTTTTACCTATGTATTACACATTTTAACAGCATAATATCAAATGCTGTTTTTACAGCCATTTTAATATGGTTTATATTGCTTTCCCATTATATATAAATACCATGTTACAACTTCGCTCAGAAGATATCTTCCTTCTTTCTGTTATGTTTTGTTGTGTAAAGCAGTGCAACTTTTACTATTTATTGTTCAAATAGCTATTACAGAATAGTATTACACTACTCAAAATAAATCTCTTTCATAAAGATTACACAATGCTACTAACATGGCATATGTCATATTATCTTTTTTATACTCGGTAACACAATATCAGACAGTGTTTTTGCAGTTATTTTAAAATACTACATCTTCCTTCACCTTTATGAAGGCAAACAAATATGTCAGCTCTAATCAGAAAGTACTACAATGCCAAATATTGCTTTTGGGATTCATTTTGAAATAATGTACTTCAATTTCCTGGTGCCTTAAAGTACAAAGCACCCTTCCCCATATTGGTAATTCCAAATCCTTTTTGATGACATTAAACAATTTTATGTTTATAACAATATGTTTCACATCAGTTTTTATTCAATAGTACAATGTCAAATGCAGTTTTTGATAGTCATTTTAAAATTATGCATCATGCTTCCCCATAGTAAAATGCATAGCAAAAGGCAACAGCAGCACCAGGAAAACTATGTTCCTTGTCTGTTGTGCATTAATATATTCTCTATTTATTGCAAAAAGGGTGTCACTCAATAGGACTACAATCACTGTCTTGTCTTTGTCTAATTCTCTAGTACATGGTCAAGATAATCTGTCCCATCAGTTTTTTTATATTTAGCCATGCAAGTCAAACTGTGCTTCCTACAGTTATTTTAAAATGTTGTATCTTATGTCCTCATCATGAGGAAGCAAAATGCAACAACTCCACTTGGAAAAGCCTTGCACTACTAAATGTTATTTTCTGTAATCAATTCAAAATATGGTATGTTACTTCCCCATCGCCATCAAATAAACATGAAAATGTCACAACGCATTTAGGAACCACTCTCTATTAGGTAACCATCAGAATAACAGTTGCTACTCGAGAATTATGTTATTTTGCTAACAATGTGCGTCTTGAATTTTTATTCAACCTTATAATTTGAATTTGGTTTCACATTTTAGAATGTTGCATCTTGCCTCCCCAGTCATGATAAAAAGCAAAACAAAGTAAAATGTTGCATCTCCACTTGGAATTTTGTCACCACATCTGTTGCATATTAATACCTGTTACACAAAGCAGGGCTACGTTTACTATGTATTGCACAATAAATCTCAAAGAAAAGTTTTATGTTGTTCACAATATCTGTTTTCTTTTTTAACTCAAAAATGTTTTTCCAGCAGTGTGTGTTCAGACTTTTTATATACAGCAGTATGAATTTCAGCACTGCCCTCCACAGTCATTTTAAAATGCATTATGTTGCTAATAGTATGGCAAATGGTGATGTATACAATAATTTTAAAATGTTATATCTTACTTCTACAGTGTGAAAATTTCACTCAAAGTATCATAGATTGAGTTGGAAAAACCATGCTTTCCTCTCTGCTGTGCATTAATACATGTTATGCAAGGTACTGCTATTAAAACTGTTACATTATCACAGAAGAGCACCACACTGCTCACAATCTCTGTGTTGTCTTTTTTTTTAATTGAACAATAGATTGACAAGTGTGTGTATGGTCTTTTTTATATTCTCAACATTACAATGTTAAGTAGTGGTTTCTGCAGCCATTTAAAAATACTGCATTTTGCCTCTCCATCATGACAGAATACAAAGCAAAATACCACTACTCCACTTTAAATCAGTGCAATGACTACTGTTTTCTAGAATCATTTGTATGTTAGACCCATTTACAATGAAGTGCAAATGAAAATGTCCTTCCTCCGGATGGGAATCCCCCAACATCCAGTTTGTTACTTCAGAAGAGTGCTTGCTAACCACAGAATAGCATAACGGTCCTAACAATGCATTATAAATTACATACTTGTTAATTTACAACAATTTATAACAATTTCTTTATAAACCTTTTAATCTCATTTCAATAAATTTGTCATTGGAAATGACACCCAATAGACCCTTAAAGTATTCTTTGCTAGTGCTTCTAAATTGTAAACTACTAGCTTCCAACAAACCAGCATTTAGAATTGGCAAATGCTAGCATTCCTTTGTTTCATTAATTAAATGTTAAATTCTATGTTAGACAATTCAGTTTTATTCAGTAATACGCAGAATGGCTAAGTATTCTAAATGTTTATATTTCCCTAAAACAACATGTAATTTGTTTTAGCTGCTTTTCCAATACTAGGATTAATGCATGTAACTATGCATGTAGGCATGCTTATTGAAAAGAGAAAAACTGTCATATAAAGAATTATAGGTAAGACCATTGCCTTTCTATGGAGTGACACAGTGAGCACGAACCTCATAAAGACAACATTTCAGCAGCTTAACTTCAAGGAAGGAATGTTAACCTTGAAAAATCTTGCTAACTTCACAATATTTACTTTTAGATATATAATTTGTGCTTGCATATGCATGCATGCACACACACACACACACACACACACACACACACACACACACACACACACGTGCGCGTGCACACACACACAGTAAATTAATGTACCAACACATTAATGTACCAAAAACATCACAATTTATATTCTAGGACAAAACAAAAAGCAGTGGCATGGACATTTTCTTACACAACTACGCATACCATTTTTTTCAAGAGTCCAAGAACCCATACAAACAGAGCAGCGGCTACTTCAAATACAGTTCAGTAATTACATTCTGCATTGGCATTACGAATGAATCAAAATCCATTCCATCCAGTTGATCTCCTGCAGAGTCTTTAGCCTTCTGATTCTTTGCAGAAAGAAGTTCAGGTCTTCTCAGAATAATACACAGCAATTCCTCCTCAGTGAAGTATAAAATCCATCACCAATGTTCCAGACAATAATTTCCCCTTGATTTGCAAATATCTTCCCTGAATTTGAAGGGCTACAGCTCAATTTTTTATACACCTTTTTATTGCATAGTTGGTTGTATTAACTGAATGATGCAGGAATCCTCCCTGCCTAATACAAAAAGGTGACTGATTACTTTAAGCAACCGTCTATGTACAGTACTGTTTATAAAAACAAAAAAGCAGAGAAACCAATCCACAGATACTATTTATTGTAAGCGCTTTCGTATATAAAATTCATGCACTTCTTCAGACGACATAACCCAGTATATCAAGACTTATATAGAAAACAATTAATCATACAATTTACATTAAATTAAATTACAACTAAAGACACCCTTACAATTAAAGAAACATTTCTACCTAAAAACTTAATGCTTAAAATTATCTACACAATAAACAGGTGTTTAAAAATAACCTAATTTAAAAATGTAGTTATATTTAAATTCATATTGTATATGTATTTTTCATATAAGTAAATACATACAACTATACGCTCCAACATTAATGTTACTACAAACAGTATGCTAGCCTATTTTTAACCTTTCTAAAGCCTTCAATTTCAACAAGCGTTTAATGGAACAAGCATCATTTAAACCAGGGTAAATGTGTGCATTTGTTTATAACTGCCATAAAAGTTCCCGCTCCTCCAGTTTTAACTGCCAAGGTCCCCCTCTCGGATTTTTTGGAATACTATCCACAACGGTGAATTGGAAACTGTGTCCCAAATTCACCTATGTGTCTTGCTAAAGTGTTGTTACTAATACCCCTATTTATGCTATAAATGTGTTCATAAATACGCTGTTTAAAGCAACGTTCAGTTTTACCAAGGTAAAAAACTGAACAAACCTTACATGTAGTCAAAAACTGGTAGTATACCCAAACTGAGATACTTGTTGTGTAAACTCTGGCAAACCTAATGAAACATTCACAACCCACTTACCCAATTTTCAGAAATTGCTAATGAACTTAAGAATATTGTGAGCAACAATTGGAATCTCATTACACTAGACCAGTCTATTAGTAACTTATTCGGTATGAGACCTAATGTTACATTTAGAAGAGGTCGTAATCTTAAAATGTTATTTGAAACCCCGACTGTTAAATACCAACAAGTACGAGGTATGTTTAAATGCAGGAGATGCAAATATTGTAAGTTTATACAAACTAGATCAACTTGCAGGATCAGAGGGGGTCAAATATTTTATTAAGGACAAATACACCTGCAATAGCCAGGGTATAGTTTACCTGGCTACATGTAAGGTTTGTTCAGTTTTTTACCTTGGTAAAACTGAACGTTGCTTTAAACAGCGTATTTATGAACACATTTACAGCATAAATAGGGGTATTAGTACCAACGCTTTAGCAAGACACATAGGTGAATTTGGGACACAGTTTCCAATTCACCGTTGTGGATAGTATTCCAAAAAATCCGAGAGGGGGACCTTGGCAGCTAAAACCGGAGGAGTGGGAACTTTTATGGCAGTTACAAACAAATGCACACATTTACCCTGGTTTAAATGATGCTTGTTCCATTAAATGCTTGTTGAAATTGAAGGCTTTAGAAAGGTTAAAAATAGGCTAGCATGCTGTTTGTGGTAACATTAATGTTGGAGTGTATAGTTGTATTTATTTACTTATATGAAAAATACATATACAATATGAATTTAAATATGTAAATATATTTTTAAATTAGGTTATTTATTTTGAAACACCTGTTTATTGTGGAGATCATTTTAAGCATTAAGTTTTTAGGTAGAAATGTTTAATTGTAAGGGTTTCTTTAGTTGTAATTAATTAATTAAATGTAAATTGTATGATTAATTGGTTTCTTGTTTTCTATATAAGTCTTGATATACTGGGTTATGTTGTCGGAAGAAGTGCATGGATTTTATGTACGAAAGCGCTTACAATAAATAGTATCTGTGGATTTGGTTGATCTGCTTTTTTGTTTTTGTATACAGTTTTGTGTTTCCTTTTTGATTTTACAGTACTGTTTATTTCAGAGTTGAAGAAACAGTTATATTTACACTATTGACATACAATGTTTACATTATTTTATATCATTTTGTGACACAGTACTGGCAGGAGATAGCACACTATGCTAAATTAGCAAAGTATTTATAGGAATTTAATTTTAAAACCAAGGAGGAAAAGAAAGTGTACATCCAGACCTGTTCCATTTCAAGACATTAAAATTCACTTAATTAAATCTTTCAATTGACATTTTTGGATACCGATACAAATATGGATGCCTTCATACTATGAACTCTCAGTGTATTCCTTCAGAAATCAGTCACATCTTTCAGTAAACCACATGCTTGACTTTCAGAGATCTAACCATTCCACTTTTCCTGCAGATGCCAGTGGTAGTTATTACAATAGAAGATAATTTGCTGTTTCACAGAAAACAGTTTAGATGAATTCAATAGATATTGTAATATCTTGATCTCTTAGAATTAGATGGCAAAGCAGACAGTTTAACTGGAATATTGAAAGAGTCATATGGTTAATGCAAATATTGATAAAATGAACTATAATTCACACACACACACACACACACACACACACACACACACACACACACACACACACACACACACACACACACACACACACACGTGTCAGGGAATGCTCCTTATTGGCCTCCTTACAAACTCACATAACAACTGGTTGTGAAATGGTAAACTCTCTTGTACTACTGAGGTGGTACAAGAGAGTTGTGAAAACTAAAACAGGCTGAAATGCCAAATGGCTGAGCATCAACCAAGAGCCACAGAGCCAGGTAAAGATTTTTTGTCCCTACACATAGGGACCATTTTTCCACTACTTCAGGGATATAGGCTTTGTAGACAATCTTGGAGAATTTTGTTATCTTTTCTTAAAGCAGTTGTGTTATCCAGTTTGCAATTTCCAGCATATTTTCTTCTCTGCGGACCTCTTCACACTTTTGTTTTGGCAGTTCAGAAGAAATCTGTAACTTCTTTACATTTCTATCATAGTTTCTCCACTTATACAGATTCAGCAACTTAAGTGTTAGTTGACATACTCATCACTTTGAAGACATCTGCAATGTCTTAGGTATTCTGTAGTTAAGACAGAAAGTCAGAGAGGGCAACTAGAATCCCCACTGAAGTTGCAGAATGCTTATTCAAGCCAAAGAAATCAATCCAGGAGTAGTCCAAGTCTTCAGTGGGGATTCTAGCTGCCCTGTCTGGCTTTCTGTCTTTTGAGCTAGTTTTTTCTTTGTATTTTGTATTCTGTAGTTAATCATGGCACAATAGATATCATTTAGAGTAAAGACTCATCTAAGAAATTCATACAATTTGTTTTCAATTCAAGTTGAATACAAATCTACCAAATCATTCCTGTCTGTGCTACATATATCATTTGAAGTTATTGGATTTTTTATGTTGAAAATATTACAAACTTATTTTATTGATGAGATCTGCGAGATTTCAGAGTTGCATTGCTTTAATGAATTTATTAAAAGACACAGTGCCTCTTAAATCTTTAAGAGTAGGAAGGATAAATGTTCCCTCGACAGCAAATTAAAAACTAAAATGATCTCTTATGACAGGGCATGGGTGAGGGCAACATATTAAAACTAGGAACTTCTCTAGGAATATTTTCAGACATCTAAGAAATAGAGCTCATTCAGAATAGTTTAACCAGTCTAACCAATAGTCTAATAGTCAACTTGTCCATAGCCTTCATTGCCAGCCATCAAAATGCAGTCATTATGTATAAATCCATATATATTAAATGGTTTATTAAGTTTGTTTACTGGGGTAGTACACTGATCACATCTGACAATCTCCAGGCACAGCCTGGAAAAAGTACATCACAGTAGTAGATCAGAATACAAACAGAATGCTGAGAGAACATGCATAAGTTAAAATGATTTAAATACATAATTTCAATAGAAGTACGCCCACCATGACTCAACACCTTCAAAATAATTTCCAGTACATTCTTTTTTTTGTCTGTATTACATAGCTGCTTTACTTGGAAAAAACTCCCCACAGTGAGTGAATTTTCATAGCCCTACTTTGTCTCGGTCTCCTTCAATAACACACATCACCCCAAATGACATTTGACGACCTTTATTAGATTTCCATAGCATAGCTTTGATCACCAACTTTATTAATTACAACTATTCATGATATAATTGATACTAAATACAGCATAACATCCTTGCAGTGTTAATCAGGGCAGCGTACCTACTCACCCTGCTCCAGTAAGCAGCGTCCATACCTCTACTCGCTTTACTTATGAAGTAGCATCCCATCTCACTTCATACACTATTCATTATAATGTTAATCAGGGCAGCGTACCTACTCACCCTGCCCAACAAGCAGGGTCCATACCTCTGCTCACTTACTTTACTTATGAAGTAGTGTCCCAACTCACTTTATACACCATCCATTAAATTACCATCCACCAAATAAACACCATCCTTACCTCAGCTTGCTTATCTATTCAGCAAGCTTCCTCCAACTACTCATTTCCTTTCCCCAGATCCTTGAAATGAACATCCAGACATCAGAGGGGGAGCAGAAGAGGGCAAGCCTATCCCTCTTCTCCACCAACCAGCCTGACCAGGCTGTTCCCCCTCCCTTCTACCCAAAATTGTTCAATCCACTTCCCATAAAGGGAAAGGTCAAGCCAAACATCATTTGGTGTACAATAATTACCCAGACATTACCAGCCCCTGGCAATTATCTAATGCTCATCAAAGCATCACCTGCCACTGAAGCAAGAATACTCAAACCCAACCACCAACGCTACCTGAGCCCTAGCAAGGAAGACCCCAGCTAACATACAATGTGAAATTCAATTCTGCTACTCCCAACAATTTCACGGAAACAAGACATTACCTTATGACTACATATTCAGCTGCACTGCTGGAAAACTGAACTTCTTTCATCCCCTCCATCAGCTACCACATTCCTCAGCCTTCAATCTTGCCTGTCAAGTCCACTTTTCTTTAGCACATCAAGTAAAATACAATCTGCACATCCCATCTGCCACCTCAGTGTTGAGCAATGACCCCACCGCTTGTTCGACACCAAAACATGATCTGGGAATGCTCTGTATCTCACCGCTGGACTTAGTCACACCATCATCTACAAAGAAAAGGACAAAGTAAATCCTCTGATATGTAAGTAGAAGGCTCAATCTTATACCCACCTATTCCAAACTACAGCCACTGCGCTCCAAGACCCCATCTTTCAATCCACCGCATTATGCCTTCTGCACTTTAGCAATTTCCGTCCGTAACTGTTTTCCACGTGTGCTCCCCATGTGTAAACTCCTTGTTCACCACTGCTTCCATTATCTGTGAATTCACTGTGTATCGCCACAAATGGTACTCAGCACTCCACCATCTACAAAGAAAAGGAGAAAAGTAAATCCTCTAATATGTAAAGAGAAAGCTCCACCTTATACCCACCTATTCTAAATTACAGCCACAGCATTCCAAGACCCCATCTGCAAGAAAGAAAAGATGTGAATACATAACACACATTACAAAGCAACTTCCAAGGCAACCTATCCTGCCATCCCAGAAAGGAATGTACCACCACCACTCACATCTATGGCAAAGCAGCCATAAGTGAAGCTATGCTTCCAATGACCTTATCAAATACCCAAAGTAAATTGAACTACCAGTGCAGTATGTTAGACTAAACCCTAACCATGAAGGGACCAATCAATATCCACAGCCAGGTAACCTTGCTATTCCCGACTACCTCCATTAACCCCTGTATAAGTCAAGCTAATTTATATTGTAAAACCATCTACCAAGCCCTTAGCCTTCTATCTCCAAATGAGGCACACTAACCGACATATATATGAACAGCTAGGAGCCACTTTTTTTTTTTTTTTTTTTTTTTTAGACACTCATTCCCCCATTCATGCTGGCTACCTGGATGTGCTGCCAGGCACCACCCTAGGAAAACATTCACTTTATGCCCTCCAACAACAACATTGATACCACTGAAATGTTGGACCCACTCCAATCCCACATGTACACTCCTAGATGTCCACCTCCATCACAGGACTCCGACTGAAGAGATGGAAAACTCAACCTATGCACACCGAATCCAAGCTTACATTTCTGTTTTTTTTTTTTTTTTTTAATAACCTATACAGAGTTCTGCAGCCACAGTGCCTTCAGCCCCCCCCCCCCAAAAAAAACCTCTCAGTCTGACTGTAAAATTATTATTTGTAGTCTCAAAATATTAATTGCCATTTTTTTTTATATATAGCTAATAACATTTTCAGCACATTCAATATCCTATGAATAAGGTGGTATAACTGTTAATGTTTGTCAAGGAAAGTCAGCATCAGAATGTACTAATATACTAATTTAAACATTATAAAATATCCTAAAAAGTTTCTAAATTATATTTAAATGCAAGAGCTATCGGTGAAACCATGGCCTGAAGGACTGAATAATTGAATTTAACTGATTTTATTTTGTTTACTGGAAATGTCAAACTGAACAAATCCATTTATTTACAGTAGTGACCTAGGGAGAAATGGTCCAGTTTAACAAAACTACATTGGACCCTACTGACATAAAACTCGTAACCTCCCTTTCCACCAAATGTATTAAGCACTACCATTATGGCTTATAAATTGCCAACACAACTGGATTTGCTTTAACCTACCCTCTCTGAAAAATTCTCAGCTAGAAAGGTCATAGGATGGTTAACATTTTGCAGACACCCCCCCCCCCCGCACTACCGCAGCCCTCAAAGCACTCACACCCACCTTGGGGAAACATTCCATCCCCGCATACCTCCATGACACCACAAACAAGAAGCAGTTGACAAGCAACAATGAATACACTCGGCAATGCACTCACCGATGCCCAAGAAAACAGCCATCGCCCCAGCCACGCCACCACATCTCCCCCCCCCCCCCATTGAAAACGGGCTCCCCCTGGCCCAATGAACCATCCTGGCAAACAAACTGTAAAATAAATCAATAACTAACATACAAGTTTGATCAGTTACAAAATTACAGCCCAACATACATGCATACATCCAGCAGGACCCACCATCGATGCACCCCCAACAAAAACAGCCCCACAATTTTTTTTCTTTTCTCCTCCCCATTCAACTCAAACATCTGAACAGATCAGTGTGATGGCCAGAGGACACAAATGAAGAAACTGCTAGAATTTCATTGCATTTTCTGTATTCAGTATAGTTAAGACCAATTAGTCTGAGGTATGGAGAACCCAATTCAGCGAAAATAAGTGCATAATGTTTTCATTTGTATATCTGTTAAAAGAAGCCTCATCTTAAAAACAGCAGTACAGAATCCATCCATATTAATCTGGGAAGATATCATGATGGGAAAATCAGCCAGAAGGCAGTAGCCCCCATACAAAGACTTGGATCAGGACATCACACCCAGCTTATAGTGATTTTTGAACATAAGAGCTAACAGCAGGTAGCTGCCAACAGAAATCTCATCCAAAGATACATGCCTGAAGAATGCTGTAGAAGTTGCAACTTCTCTAGCAGACTGGGGCTTAGCTGCTGAACTAGCAGGTGTCTTATACAAATTGGATGGAGTTAGGCAACCCCTTAGAAACAGTAAACTCAGGCACTTGTTCTCCAAACATCACCTTAGAACATGATATAAATAGCTGGTTGACTGTTTGGATAACATTTGTCATTTTCACATAAGAACTCACAGGTGCACATTCATACAATGGAAAAGATACTCTCACTGTTTAATATATTTTGGGATGAAACAGAAAAATAAATTGATTTATTAATCACTTCAGGGAAAAAAAATTACTTTGGAAACTGACCTTGTCCTTCGTAAATCAGCTAACTCGGTATGCATCTCAGCAACTGTTGTACCAGATGTCACTGATACTAACTATAAAGTGCTTCATGAAAGGTGTTTATATCGACTGATGCAGCAAGGTCACAAATGGGCAATTTTAGCTTATCTGACATCAAGTATTGGTCCCAAGGAGGAATGCTCAGGAGACAGGGGGCTTTGAAGAAAAATGCACTTCAAAACTTTTTAATCCTTAGATGATGCAAAAGAAGAAAAGTCTAATCATATGTAGAAATCCAAGTTAGCATCAAGATGGACTTTGATATAACAGCAATTAAGTCCTGAATCAAAGATATCTGAAAGATAATCTACAACAGAAAGTGCCACAACCAAATCACCTTCAGGAAGAAGAGGAGTAATTTGTCATTGCATGTATTTCTAACATATGGCTTTTATGGAGATGAAATGTGTTTCATTACTTGCCCAGAGAAGGAGTTACGGTTATCTAACAGTGTAGTACCTCGCGGGCGGTACTGCGCAGCTTGAGGCGTGTCATAGATGATTGACACATTTGATTGACAGCTTGACTTGACAGTTTGCATCTGACAAGACCGAAGACTGTAACGCGCTGACGTGACACTGCTACTATTATTATTATTAGTATTTAAAAAACATTTCTATGTTACTATTCATGTAACGCGTTGTAAAAGTGTAGTACCTGCAGATCTAGAAAAAGGTGCTGACATGACCGCTACTATTATCTCTGTCAAAAACATTTCTATGTTACTATTCATGTAAAGCATTTTAAAACACTGCTGATCCATAAGAAAAAACTCCTTATAACACCGGCATGCAACTGTATGCAAGGACACAAATATCACAGGTTAAAATCGCCTTTATTTATATGTTACTAATCACATACGCAAGGACGCAAATATCACAATTTAAAATCGCTTTTATTTATATAACAGAGAAAGTAACACACAATGTCTAAAAAAAGAAACTAAATATATCATAAATGGCATCACAAAGCAGAGAAAGTAACACACAATATCTAAAAAAAAAACTGCATATATTACAAATGGCAGCACATTCACAAAACAAGTACCTACATATTCAATGGTTATTGCACATACGTACAGACACCCAGCTCTTTCTGGTGCACCTCCTGGTACTGTCTTATATGTTCCAGAAGGCACATAAACAAGTCTTCGCTCTGTCTTCCGTACTTTTCATGCCAAACAAACTCATCTAGGTGGCTATCCACCATATGCCTTAGTGTCCCGTTCATCTGCTTGAACTGTTTTTTGCAAAGCGACCACATCCCCTTGACAGCGTTAGTGTGGGCACCAGTTGCAGGGTCTGCAAAATTGTTACTGTGATTTAAAGTAAGGTGGGTATGCTTCATTGTCGACAGCTCGGAAATACTCCTGTATGCAGCCCATTCGTCCAAAACTATCACCGAGCCTGGTAACACATGTTTCCTAATAATCGGGAGTAAGGTAGCTGCATCCCTTCTCTCAATGAATGTCAGGTAGCCACACTTCTTAGTACAGTCGGAAATTCCAAACACCCAATGGTCCATTTTGCCTAACACTTGACCACGATTGTATTTAGCCTTGACAAGGAGGCATTCATCTATCTGCACTTGAAGACCTGGGCCACCGAGTAGCATGGGATCTTGCAGGAGTGTCCAGCTGCAGACATCGCAGAGAAACTGATACCAGTCTACCAGCATGGTCATTGATACAGTTAAGTGTTGTGCAAGCCTGCAGATTGGTAGTTTCCGCGACCACCAGTACATGACTTTAAGCAGGGTATCCAGAGGCAGTCTGCTGTTATTAAAAAAGTTGCCACAGAGCATTCCTGCTCTGCTTCTACATTTCCTGGCTGTGCATCTCCAGGAGAATGAAGCGCGATGCCGAACCAGACATGACCGAGACCCACAGAGATGGCAGCGTTTGTCCTTTGGCACTATTCCTACTGACTGCAGGAATGTAATCACGGATGTGGGCAAGGAGGTAATGCAGCTAAGGTATTTGTCGTCCATCCTGTTCATTACTTGAGTGTCACGAAGTTGCAAGGTAAAGGCAAAGGTTGTCATATACAGATTTCAGGGATTTTATAGATACCGGAGCACAAAAGGGGTGATTATTGCCCTTGTTGGCTGAATAGGTGATATGTGAAATAATTGTTCATTAACACTTACTCTGTTTGCATGTTAGGTGTTAAACAGCATGTGTTAAATCATCACATTATCAGGATTATAGGTGTTAAATGGGGAGTTAAAACGCATTATATGTACTTTATTTGTCTGTAACATAACCGCTTTGTGAAAGTTTCAGCTACTATATTTGTCTGTAACATAACCGCTTTGTAAAGTTTCAGCTGACATAGTGATGTGCGTTTTACATAGGGAGTTAAAACGCGTTATATGTACTTTATTTGTCTGTAACATAACCGGTGAAAGTTTCAGCTGACATTGTTGCCATTCTTTGCAGGTACTTGTTTGTTGTAAAAGTGTAGTACCTCGCGGACGTTTCAGCTGACATAGCAATGTGCGTGTTTGTTGACATTGTTTGGAGTTGTATAAGTTATGGGCGGTCAGGGGCGGGGTTTGCTACTGTGCATCCTGCGAGGTACTACACTGTTAGATAACCGGAGTTACTGTCCGCTATTGGAAATGGAGTAGCCAAGCAGGGAGAATTAGGATGTGAATGTCCAGGCGAAGTTTGCCTTAGTAGTTCGTAAGCAAGTGTTTTGATGTGACACCCCCCCCCCGAAATTGGTTAATAAGAATAAAGTAATCCAGGAAGCCATCTCTTTACTATGATCTCTGTAGTGCTTCGCCAGAAGAACAATCAAGCGGAACTAAATGCTGTATTTGTCCTGGTCCCCTTCCCTCACACCAAATGATTTTTTTTTTTAAATAGGTTATACACCAAAGGGAAAGAAGTCTGAAAGGCAATTGACCGCCATTGTTCACATCACTCAGTAACCGTGAGTCAAACGTTTTCCAGAAAACCACTATTTACAGCACCGTCCTCTAAGCCCAGGAAATCAGCGTGCATGCACAGTAAGCAATGGCAAACTGAAGCCCGCGAAACACCACAAACCATCCCCCACGAGTCTGGCAAATGATCTGCGCAACAGTCAAAGACAGAAAAGCGCAGGACATAACAAGCACTGACAAGCAACAAGCAGAGCCACCAAAGTTTTTTGCAAGCCACGGTATGTGTCTCGCAACCTGCCAGCAATGCCTACATAGCGACAGATCTTCAGCACTGTGTTTTAAACACCGTAACTGTCCAAATGCACACCGAGGGACCATCCCACACCGAAGCAACATCCCCACTACTGTAAGCTACGCGCCACCACAAAACACTGTTCCGACAGAACTGTCAACCATGTCACAAGTATCGTAGCCCACCAGTGTTGCAACGCTAACACTTCTACCCATGACCATAATATCAGTGTGTGGAGAGAGTAGCAACCACCAAAGACAATCACAAGTCAAAATGGCCGGCCACCAACCAATGATCCACTCAATCACCATCCATGAACCCCACAAAACAACCATCTGCTAGGTGAAAACCACAAAGCCCTAAATGAACCCAATGCCCCTACACCCATTTTTTTTTCTTTCTTTCTTCACCACTTATAATAACACATACCCCATATACCAGGCCACCTACCACCAACCAGTACAACAAGGCCTACCTTCTCTCCTGACATAACCACAGGTTGTCTGGGCATCCTTGCCTTAGCAAGTTCATGCCAAAATGTGACTGCTTAACCCAACTAAGCTAGACTAAACCTCTTAAGCTCCTCCCAATCACTATCTCACTTGCTCCAAACCATCCCTGCCTCCACTTAACCCTTTCACCTCCCCAACCCACTTAACTCCCCTTAATGTTAACCTAACCCCCCCCCCCCCCCACGAAGATGTCCCGGGACAACTTAGTTTGTTGCCAAACTTCATTTATCTTATAGTTAAATCTAAATTATACAATGAATGGTGCTTAGTATTCCAAAATGGAAAGAAGTCCAGTTGCTGAACCATAGTTGAGTGGCCATACTTTCTATTAGGATATATTGTGTCTCTTCAAGTATTTCATGACATTTTTTCTTCTCCATCAAAATATTGGACAAAAAAATCAGGATATACTACAAAAGTCTGGACAGTTAAAAGGAGCAGTATGACTAATGCGACTAATAAGAATTTTTTAGCCTTATCTTTCAAATCCCCAGACCTTAGCAGAATACCTTCACTTTTATTTGTTTGTTCTATCCCTCATAGTTTCAAAAAAAAAAAAAAAATAGGAGACAAACTCACAGGCAAACTGATAGGGGACTGCTTTCACTCATGGACGCTCTCTGGTACTGTATCGATCTACTGTGTAAACATGCAGATATATATGCACCATAGAGATGTGTAGTACAGCAGTAAAAAATAAACAATGCAAAAGGATACTAACATACCTTTAGACAAAGACATAACCAACTTCTTTTTTTAAATAATGTCATTGTATAATAACAATAACCCACACCTGGATGTAGATACCACAGGATTAACTCACAGTTAGCTTTGTTTGACACTCAGGCTTTGCACTTGTGATTAACCCATTGTTAGCTTTGTTGGATCACTCGGGCTTTGCCTTCGTGATCAAACTGCATCAACCATAAGTTAATCCTATGATACGTACACCCAGTCATTGGTTATTGCTAAACTTTTTTTTCCTTTTCTCTTGATCTGATACCCAGTCCATGTATTGAAGTTCAAGGGTTATTATCCCATACCTCTTATTTCATCAATACTCAGCTCTGTACTCTTCCGACAATATTAATCTCACATTATCTCAAGCATATCTAGTAAAGATTCAAATAAAACAAAATCCTCTAGTACAAATGCATTTAGTGAACTATTGTAGGCATAATGTGCCTAGGATACAAGTCCTTCTTTGGAGTACAAAACATCACGTTGAGACATTATCACGTATACATAATATCGATTAAAACAAGCAATAAAATTCTATTAGTTAAATTCTGGAGCAGTCACACTGCAAACCAGACCTTCCATGACATATAGGAATTCAAACTGCCACTTGAAGAAAGCTAGTTTTATAAGCAGAAAGTTGTTCTATGTGCATATTGTATTGATAACTAGTCATCTGTAAGGGTGAGATAGAGCAATTTTGTGTTTGTGGGAAAATTTAATGCCAATATTGATGAGAATGAACTGGTATATCACCAATCAGCTTAGGAAAATAATGTTTAGATTTAACTTCAGTAATAATTTTAAAATTCTATTGACAGTGGCCTATAAACTAACACAATAAGATGTTTTTATTCTATAAGACTGCCAACATTTCTTATATACAGAAAGACTTTCTTTTCAAATCAGTGATGTAAAGAAGGAGGAGGAATTATTTCTGCAGGAAGGTATACAACAATGAATATGAGAAAAAAAGACTAGTCACTGAATTGTATAATAAAGAGTTTTGAATAAACATTTGAAGGGGAAAAGTGTGGCAATCACATTTGTGGTTAGACAGAATGGTAATGTGCCTAGCCACCAACTCAGTTCAAATATAATAACAGGAAACGATGCATTTTTAGCTAAATATAATTATATGGCTCCAGGTATAAGTGACACCATAATTATGCATAGGAGGGTTTGCTGACATGTGCTTTTCATGATGAAGTGTTACCACATGCTCCATCCATTTTTTTATGCAAATGATAAAAGCCCTGCCAGAAAATTAACCTCAAATTGCTTAGAAACTATGCTGTTTTGGCAACTGACTATGTTCCCTCATAAGGAAAGGAATGTACACTACATTCATTTCAACATATGCAAATATGTTGCATTAGAAGCCATGTGGAATATGTCATGCAGAAGTTATACTGTTCTGTAAAGTATGGTGGATGATGGCAAAAACTGTGATTGGGAATTATTTTACATTGGTAACATTTCCTGGACATTTAGAATTACACTTAAAGAGCATGGAACAGAATGTTTTAATAAAGATATGAACAGTGCAGCTGTACATTTTAATGCAGTATGCATATGTAGTCCATGTTCTTCCAAATGTTTTTGTTTTGTAAAGGATGTTACTAGGACCACATTGCATACTGAAATACCTGAAGAAAATGCTTGAACAGAAAGAAGCACAAAATAAACCACAGTTTGCTATTTTTTCCTAAGTGCTTAAATGCCTGTGTGCTACGGAAAGTTTTGCCAATAGCTGGTAATGATGCATACTATAACAAACTAATCTGGTTTCGCTGTTTGTAACTGGTGATTATATATGATGATATCTGAAACTAATGCTTTGTACACCAGAGGGATTTTTTACCCAAGGCACTAGATTGCATGTTGATGGGTCAATGTACATATCTGTACTAGGTATGTAAGTAAATTTGCCCATCATTTTACTCTCTGCTCACACTGTTTCCCATATAATCAAATTCTTTCCTGTCTATGATATGCTGTAACTGTCATTTCAGTGACAGGTTATCAATATACACTGGTGAACCTTTCTGTTTCTTAACTAATTAACACTAAACAGTAGACTGTAGAACAGCTGTAGGTTTGATAACAGTACGGTATTGGCAACACTACAGAACTGTATTTAATCTAAAAAATACTGTCCTATCAAGCCATTATATAGGCTATGTAGCTGTATTATGTGCTTAATCTATTTTTTCTTGTTCCTTCACAAACTCAACCCCCCACACATTCAAACTATGAAGGCCAAACTTTGGCTACAGATCTATTTCTCAAAGTCTGAGTGAGAGAGAGAGAGAGAGAGAGAGAGAGATGAAAGCTTTGAACAGTGAACTAAGCAGCCATATGTAGTCTTCTGTCTTAGTAACCATAAGATAACAAACGGCTGTAGATAAGGAGACATAGACAGCTTACCCAGACTATGGAGTTTATATTAAACTGCCAGACAGGGAAGAGGTGGATGGTCTAAAATTGTAAAGAATTCAGTCAGTTTTAGTTTCTTGTATTTTCCATACTTTGCATTTGTGCCAGGGACAGACATGTTCCATATGCTCATTGTCATACTAGTAAGGTGCATACCTGACCCTCAGGTGTATCTGCCTCACTTTGTGATTTAACCCCAGTTAAAAATATGAAGTGACTGGTTGCAAGTAACAGCAAGAGTGTGAGCTGACAGAAGCATAAGAAAAGGAAATAAATCAAACGTCTGCCTATTTTTACTCTCGCTCTGCCGCCTGTATTCCAGGAGTAAACTGAAATATTCATCGCCAAGAAAGAGGTCAAAACAAAAGAGGTTGCCTGTCCACCTAATCTAGGAATTTCGGACATTCCTAGCTTATACATCATACCTGCTGAGTGACACAACAATGTATTCAAATATCTGCACAGATATTTGCTTTCAGTGTACAGTTCCTTTCAGTATTACTTTCATAATGCTAGTCAGATATGTTTATTCTAGTGTTAGATCCATTGTGTGCATCTTGTCTGCCAACAGGTCTGGTGAAAGAGGATCACCTTATAGTCTTCTCTATGGACTGTGCACTGCTTGTTCTGGCAACCCCTTCTGAGTCATCTGGTTTCAGCAATGGATTAATCTTGATTGTTAGTGATATGTACGAGACGAACATTTTCATTGGTTGATGTACATTACTCTATTGCTGCTTATTTGGACCGCAGGCTGGTTAAACTGTTTGTGAAATGCTGATTTGACAATCAGACCAGGAATGGACCTTTCCTTTCTCTTGTGTGTCATCACTGTTTGACATTTGGTGCTTCTGTTTACACCAGAATTTGGCCTCTTCTTGACTTGATGCAATAGAAATTATTTTGGAAATACTCTATAGTGTCCATTTAGATTTATTGACCTATCATGGTATCAGAAATTGTGTATTTTCCTTTTCATCACCTAGAATACTATTGGCTGTGGCAAATCAACCTTCTGCCAGTATCATGAAAATTTACTGCACAGTTAAAAGTTGCCTTTTCAGTTCTAAAGTACTTTGCAATAGCATTGAGGTAGCCATAGAGAGAGAAAGAGTGCCCTATAGTCTGCATATGGTGCTACATTCTACCAAAAAGGTTAATCTTTTGTTCAAAACTAAACATTTAGGGTTTCTTCATTTTCAATAAATTCTGTAATTTCCTGTATAACTACATCTTGTATCATGTCTCTTTCTTAGACAGACAGAGACACAGCAGGAGATTTAAAAATGTACTTCTGTGGTGGAATTCATTTCAACCTCTTAGCATAAAAAATCTGGACAGAGACAAAATAATGTCGGGGTGGAGAGCAAAGGACCAAAATCAGGGGTGGATTTTAAATATGGCTCTTGTAAAAATAAATAAATAAATAAAATAAATAAACTTAGAAAATTGATAAAATAACAGATTTTGCATTAGCATGCATTTTATGAAGACTATGAAGTCTGAAACTCAAATATGTCATTATTTAATTACTTCATTCCTCAGCAATTTGTCAGAAAAACACAAATTATATGAAGAATAGACCAAAAATATGAGGCACAAATCTGGACATTCTGTGAAATTTAGGATAATGAGAGGTATGAACTAGAGGATAAACTTGCTATGCAATAAGAATGCATGCTTTGTGTAACCCAGAAACAGTATCCAGTTTCAAAAATTAAGCTCATCCTAGATCCAAAAAGTATTAAATATAATTTGTTCAATCAAGGCCAGCTATGAGCTTGTAAAGGAAATGCAATAAAATGATAAAGCATTCTGTTACTGCATAAGGAATCGCAAAGGCAATTACAAAGACAGTCGTGTATATGAAATAAGTGATAAGGTATACTCCAAACCACAAGATTATCTCCAGTATCCTAATGGTGCAGTTTAGCTCCAACTATACAATACAGTCGAGTAAGTCCTCAACTATATTACACCTACAGTGTGTTCTCTTTTGTGCTCCTGGTAATATCTCCTAATCAGGTTGAACATTAGTTCCATGGTTCCTGGTGATATCCCAGGAAGTTTCTTCTGCAATAGAAAATGTAATCTAGTAACCCTCTTAACATCTTATAAAATAAAACCCTGTCCCCGGGATTTTTTCATCAAATTACTACAAGAATCACAATGGTTCTTATTCAACGGGGAGGATGTACACCTGACCCCAAGAACTACAGACTTATCAGTATCCTATGCAAGGTCACAGAGACAGCTGTTATGGTAGAGAGGGCCATAAGTAATCATCTGCTTCTGGATATAATAACTTATAAAACAAATATATCCAGGCTGTATGGGGACATATACCCTAACCCTGGTCCTGCCAATATTCTCCAACACTCATCCCTTTTCAAGGACCATTTAGTTAATCCCATCATGGCACGTCCTACAAATTCCCTTTTCACCTGCCATCTGAACATTAGAAGTATTAACAATAAGGTACATGAACTTCATACAGTCATGGCTGACCTCTCCCCAGATATATTGTGCCTAACTGAAACTTGGTTAAAACCACTATGGACAATGAAATACTTATCCCTGGGTATAACATACATAGGAGAGACCGAATCTCTAGAAAAGGAGGTGGGGTAGCCATTCTCTATAAATCTGATCTAATTGTCTCTATCGATGTCACTCAACCACCTCAGATTAACAATGCGGAGATCCTTATTTCCAGGCTACAAATCAACATAACTAAATTTATCTATATAATCTGTGTGCATATTCCCCCAGGTAAGAATATACATACTCTTGAAGCTATCCTGCACTGGCTATCTAGTCACTTCCCTCAAGAAATCATAGTTCTTGGGGACTTTAATATAGACTGGACTTCCTGCTCCTCTCAAGCCTCTTCCACTCATATAAACCTATACTCCTTCACTCAAATCATTAGCACTCCTATCAGGATAGACAAATCTAACCAAAAAGACAGTATACTGGATTGGATGCTTATTAATAGTGATCCCAACCAATATACTGCTGGCTCCCTCCCAGATAGCCTTAGTGATCACCATCTCACCTACATAATTAAGCACAAAATTACTATCCCAAAGAACTCCACACTAAGATCTGTTAGAAATAAAAAAAAATTCGACCCCACCAAATTTCAACTAGAATTAAATTCCTGTAACTGGACAATACTCAAATATTTACCATTAGATGAAGCAGTACAGTATTTCAACACAAAATTCCTGGAGATTCTTAACTATCATGCCCCCATTCGCTCAAAAATAACTAAGACAGGAGATGTCCCTTGGCTCTCTAAAGAAACCAGGCAGAAAATGCATCTCAGAAACAAGGCATGGTCTGTTTGGCGAACCACTAAAATTCCTCTTGATCATACTACCTATAGACAACTTAGGAATGAAACCAAAAGACTAATTATACTTGATAAAAGGCATTACTATTGGAAACTGCAAACTGAACATCAAAACTGTCCACAAAAATTCTGGGCCGGGTTAAATAATCTTCTTCACCCTGGTCGCTCTACCACCCCTGTCCCTGCCACACTCATAGACAAACCATCGAACTTTGTCTCTAATAGCTTTAATTGCTTCTTCACGGAGACAATTCAAACCCTCTCCAATCAACTGCCACGTAACTCTCATATCCTTGATACTCCCACCAATAAAAATACTCCCCCCATTTACCTTTCAGCCTGTAGCAACATCATTCATTTGTAAATTAATCAAAAAACTTAAACCTACCACACTGTCAGCCGATCAACTTCCAGCTGAATACTTACAAAAAGCAGCTGAAGCGATCGCCTTTCCTGTGTCAATACTCATTAATCGCACCCTTACAGAGGCCAAAATCCCTGACATCTGGAAGGTATCCTATGTAATTCCTCTCCATAAAGGAGGCACTTCCACAGACCTCTCTAACTACAGGCCCATATCTATACTCTCCCCCCTATCTAAAATAATGGAAAAATGTGTGCAGAAACAGGTTATGGAACACCTACTTGCCAATCACCTACTGGCTGATACTCAGCATGGTTTCAGACCTCTCCATAGTACCACCTCTGCCCTTCTTGCCTTCTCCAATACCATCAACACCCACCGCAATAACAATATTATCTCCTCAGAAGTATTCTTGGATCTGTCCAAAGCCTTTGATATGGTGGACCACAAGCTACTAATTGATACACTACACTCATTTGGTCTGGATACTACTTCTATTCAATGGTTTAGTTCCTATCTAAATTGTAGAAAATAAGCAGTACAATGGCAGACTAAACTATCTAACTTACTTCCCAATACTCTGGGAGTCCCTCAAGGATCCATTTTAGGACCACTACTATTCTCGATTTTCATTAATGACTTACACACAGTTGTATCAAATGCTAGTTGCATTCAATACGCAGATGATTCTACGCTGATTTGCTCCGGTACAACCCCTACAGAGTTACAAACTATGACCCAAACCACTTTCAGTAAAATAGAAAACTGGCTCTCTAGTCGTCGCTTGATACTTAATCCATAAAAAACAAAAATGTTGCTGTTTTCACCGACACAAAGGTCAAGCCCCTTTAAATTTATGATCCAAGCAAAGGACGGGACTATTATCTCTCCGGATCCCTCGACAAAATTATTAGGGGTAACTATAGACAATAACCTAAAATTCGACACTCATGTAAACTTCATGATTAAATCCATCAATAAGAAACTAGGCTCGCTATATAGAATAAATAGATTCTTGACCCCCCATGCTAAATCTGCCATTGCCCAAACCCATCTTCTCTCCACACTCTTGTACTCATCCCCCTTATTACAGAATATTAATAAAACAGTCATGAACAAACTCACTATCTGCTATAATCATATCGCTAGGTTTGTTACTGGGTTACCATATAGAACCCATCACTGCACCAATTTAACCCAGCTTAATTGGCTTGAGTTACCAAAACATATTTCTTATAACCTTCTAGTCCTTGCCCACAAAATAATTTATAACCCTGACTACTCTCCCTCACTCAAAAAACTTATCTCCCTTTGCAATAACCCTCGAACACTGAGGTCATCCTGCCGCCTCCTCATCCAAACTTGTAAAACTAATAACACGGCCGGAGATTCTCTTCTTACCAACTCAGTAGGGCGAATCTGGAACAAACTTCCTCCTGATATTACCTCACTCCCCTCCTTAAGTCTAAGACCAAACTAAAACTCTATCTACGGTCAACACGTACCTGCTACTGTCTTAATCCTGGCTAGCTATCTCTCTGAACTTACATTGTTCCCAGACTCAGGGTCTCAAGTATATCTACTGAATCATTGTTTGAATATATTGTAATTACTAACCTTACCTTGATTTGATTTTATAAAACTAAACCTCTACCTGTATTAGTTAATTTATAATTGTTTTTTTTTTTTTTGTGTGACTTGTTTGTATTGTCTTGTCTGGAGCTTTTCTCTCCAGGCCTCCGCTGAAAATGGACATGTATTCAGTCGGATCCTCCCGGTTAACAAATGTAAAATAAAATAAATAAAATAAAAAAAAATGGGTTGATTTTCTGTATGTATTATGCGTCTGGATATAAATCAATAGGTATGTGTTTAGGCATTGTCATTTGTCTACCAGAGTTGTTTACCTTTTTAGAGGAGATTATAACTGCCTTGGATGACAGGTGAAAAGTACACATAGTCTGCCTTGTTTTTGCAGTTTTTTTTTTCCTGATGAAGCAAGCTTCAGTTAAAGAGTTCGCTATCAATGCATACATAGTCCACTGGACTACCATTTGGCTTTTCAGAAAAATCTTCAGTTTAATGGTAGGACATTGTCTCTCCTTACTGGTTGTTATATTAGTGAGTTTTCACAGTGGTCAGTTTTTGTCCCTACTTTTGCTCAGTGTCTTATTTTTAGGTACATGGGATTAATGACAATAGTCATCAAGTTTACTAATAACTGCAAAATGGATAGCACTGTGCTCTACCTGTCAAATGCAGCAGTGCTAAAAAAAGGGTTGGAGACAACCTATACACGATACAAAAATAACTGTTTTGGCATACAGTATTAAGAAATGTCAAAGCATGTCATCCCTTCTATTACAAAGAAAAATCCTTAAGATGGGACTAATGCAATTATAAATAGGGTCTCAGTACTGAATCAACAAGTTGCCAAGTTGCCACGATGGTATGAGAGATGTTCAGGATAAATAATTTGATACTCACATGGATTATTAGCAGATCCAGGGAGGACTCCATAAGCTAACTGCACACCTCCCTGTTTTGGTCACTCATAAAGTGCAATGCCATCTACTAGAAGGAGCCTCAGTATGCATACAAGGTCATCAACCTTAAAATATCCAGTAACAGCTGTAGAGAACATGACAGATTTGTCACTCAAAAACTCCCTCAACTTTGGAATTAACTGCCTCTGCCTTTGGAGCAATGCCAATGCCTTCCGATTTTTAAACAGGATATTGATAAATGCATAGGTACTTGTAAGTTTCAACTCAGAAAACAGCTATCACACTACTGGAAGGCCATTAGGGATATGATTGTTGCTGAACCTACAAACTTACCCCTATCTCTATTACTTTTTACGGCTCTGTTACCAGTCACAGCAACCCTCCTTGGTTTGAAAGCCATGGTTCTTGTGAAGGAATTCCTAGATAACAGGCTACCTTGCGTTACACAGTGTACTCTTTCAATGGCAAAAAGAGTTAGCTCACCTAACATTGTTGACTGAACTATGCTTTGCTTTGCAGACCTTATTGTATCATTTACTTCTAGAATTGTTTATGAGTCTACAGTCCTTACTTAAGCAGTCAGGGCTATTACTAAATGTTACAAAGTCTATCTGCATGATCTTTAAATGTAAAACTAAGCATAATGACAGACTGGCCTTCCATCAAATATTTTTCTTTTATGGCATCATTTTAAAAGATGTACCTTCTGTCAAATACCTTGGTGTAACCATAGATTTTGTCCTTAATGTACACAAACTAAATCAATTATTAGAAAAAAACATAGTTCTAGGTAAACTAGAATCTACCTTACAAATAAAAACAGAATCTGCTCAGTAATAACCTCATTATTAATTGAACTGCTTTATGACCATGTCTTGTTCACTAGCAACCCTAACACCAGCTTTACTGAACTTCAGTTATTATGCCATAAAACATTTAGGTCTGCAACAACCATATACCCTTACCTGGCATTGCAACGTTCTACAAATATTAAAATGGCATACCCTAACATATCCAACTAGTTCATCTCGGCACACAAGGCCCTACAAAAAATGCTTGCCTTTCCTTATGGTGCCTTATAAAAATGAGAACCTTACCTAGATCACTAATATCCCCTCTGTTTTTCTTACTACAGGTTTTAAAATTCAGCAACGCCTATAGTGGTGCTGCCTAAGCATGTCATGCTGCAAAATCTGGAATTACCTGCTTACCCATCCCATTTATGCAACTGCCATTCCCTTAGCTATTCTAAAGATCATGGTTTGTTGCAATTGTAGCCCATAACACTCTGTTCCAGTACTACTAATATTCAGTGAGAAATACTCCTTCATTTTACTTCAGTATCACTAGCTCTTAAATATACTTCTCTTTGACTTTCTGTACTTGTTTATTTCCCATCTAGCCTTCTTCAGATTTTGCTAACTCTCCCTTTTCCCTCACTAACTACACTAAGTATGCCAGCTTATTTAACATATTAGATATTAGCTAATTTGAATTAATTCAGAATTGTAAATAAATCCTTTTCTATAATATACGCTATATATCAAAGGAAACCTAATCCAATCTCAATGTACTATTATCAAAAATGTAACTAGTTTCTGTTATTTGAGCTTGTGTGTGATTGTTGTTGGATCTCCTTTCCCTGGTCCTCCACAAAAAATGAGCTCTATCCAATGGACTTTTTGTATTTATGCACTTATTTAATTTTTTTTACTGGGGTAGAGTACTGATCACAAATGACCAAGTCCGGTCTCAACCCTGGAAAATATTAAAGTCTGACAACTACAGAAGTATATTGCAAAAAGTAAAGTACGTATAATTCATACAATTGTTGAGAATATACAAGAATTGTTTACAGTAATAAAGATAAACTGTCATATATGTGATTTCTGTAGAGTCAAAGAGAGAGAGGTGAACAGGTTTATAAAACATGTATAATATTGCTACATATAGTTATATACAAACTAATATATATTTTAATAGAAGGTTATATAAATTACAATACAGACCTAGAGTTTGAGGTACTTTATGATTGCAGTAGTATAATAACAATTTTAAGTACTGAAGGATTAAAGCAGAAGAAATAGAGAATGTCAGTTAAGTGGGAGTTTATGGCTTAATTAGGCGGTGTGATTTGAGATATTACATTGAGATGTTTATATTTTTAGGAGATACATTTTCAGCTGAGAATGGAATTTTGAATAAGAGAACATATCTTTAAGTGAGGTTAGTATGGCTCATCAGATTTTGGAAGCTTGTACATAGAAACAGTGAATAGTACATTGGAGTTTAGTTTGTTAGTCCTGTAATGATGGTGCAGAATAGTCAAGTTTCTAAGGTTACAGGTTGAGAAGTGTTGTATTAGTCCGGAAGCTAGTAAAAAGAAAGTTTGGTTGGGAGGTTGGTATAATGCTTAAGGTGTTTACCTTATAGACTCAAGGTGTAGGGTTTGATTCTTACATGAGGTAAATGGTTAGGCTTAAAATGGCAAACAAGGGCAGTTAGCATAGTATGAACCTATGTAGTAGTTTGAATAGTTGTGATATGAGATGGAGGCCTGCCCTTTGTTTGACAGGAAGCCATTCACTTTTTGCAGTGTTTTGCAATGGTATTCTTCTTTTGGTGAGGGTGTGATGAACCTGCACTTTCTATTGGTGAGTTGGTGAATGAGAGTGCGATTTCATTTTGAGGCATATGCTATTAAGGGAAGTATGTATAATAAATGGAAAAGTAAAATGCTTTTTTGTATTGTGATTCTGGAGAGTTCTGAGAGGAAGGAGGATTTCATACTCCAGAAATGAAATGGGTTTATTTTCTTCATCTAGGTGT
The DNA here is from genome assembly GCF_019279795.1 of Protopterus annectens. Taxonomy (NCBI): domain Eukaryota; kingdom Metazoa; phylum Chordata; order Ceratodontiformes; family Protopteridae; genus Protopterus; species Protopterus annectens. Next base: position 450,209,722 of record NC_056745.1, read on the forward strand.
AAGGAGTATTTAAATGAGTTAGTGTTTTCTTTAGAGGACTTATTGTTTTTAGTCATTTGCAATGTGGAGGTAGCATTACATAGCTTTCATTTTGTATCAACAACATTGTTTTTGTTTTGAATAAATTGAGTATAAGTTTATTGTTATTGATGCAGTGACTCAGAAAGTCCAACTGAAGTTGTCTTTCTAAAGCTGTGAAGGATTTATTTGAGTGGTATAGTACCATGTCATCACCAAAGATTAAAAGTAGGAGATGAGGAAAATCCAAAGGTAATTTATAATTATTATATATGGAGAAAAGGAGTGAACCAAGAATGTACCCTTGTGGAGCACATTGCTCCAGACTCTCTAGTGGAGAAAGAGAGAGAGAGAAAAAGAGAATAAATAATTTTAAAACAGAAGTATTGATTAGACAGAAAGCTTTGAAACCAAGGTTGGGCATCCAGACTAATATCCATATTAAGTAAATGGTGTAAAATAGATTGTGATCTACTAGATTGAATGCCTTTGTCAGGATGATAAAGATGGCACTTATGAGTTGTCCTTTGTCCATCCCTATAGGGTATCATCAAATAGGGTCCACAGGGCTGTTGAGGTGCTCTGACCAGATCAAAATCCACACTGTTTGCTAGACAGGAAGTTATAGCTTGACATATATTTTGTCAATTGGGTGAGAATATTTTTTGAGGATTTTTGCAGGGTAGGAAAGATAGAAATTGGACTGTGGTGTGAGAGTTTGGATGGGTTGAGTTTGGGGATTTGGTTTATTAAAGCAAGTTTCCAGATGCTGGGTATAGTATTTTGTATTAAGCATAGAATTAATATATTCAGGAAGGGTGCTGGGATATAGTCCCTACAGTAGTAAATGAACCAGGGGACAATGCCATCTGATCCTGGGGATTGTCAGTTTTTAGTTTTACAGGAACTATCAATCCTATGTGTTTTATTTAATACAAGAGATAAACAAAAGCATAAAAAACATTTTTGATGGATTTAACTGCAAGTGCCACTAGACCATTTTTCTTTGCATCTTTGGCTATACTGAATGTTTTCGCATTGCTCCTTCTCACATTGTTTTTCATTTTTCCAAAGTTGCATTCATTCCTTTCATGTAGTTTGCTAGCTTACCTGTGTAGATATGCCTTTTCTCTGTGGTATAACTAATTTATAACTAATTTATGCTACTTTAACTTAGAGATCAATAGCATTTTTTGCAACTCATTTAGTAATTTTATTTGCTATCGCCTGTATTTCACTGTGCACTATTTGTAATAAACTAATAGTCCCGGTGATGACATGGAGGATATATTATTTTAAAATGTGTCTGTACTTTTTCTTCTTCCATTGATTCAGACTGCATTACATTTTTAAGCTATAGTCAAACTTTGTAAAATCTGAAAAAAACTGGAATTATTTTCATAAGATGTGTCAATAGTGACAGCATTGGATTGTTTTCTTTTATGTAATAAGTAGAAAATATGTCTAAGCTTAAAACTTCATTCTGTAGTAAATGTTTGTTGAAATGCCTTTTCTAAGGAAAGAATTTATTGCTTGCATGTACCTGCAGGGGAAGTCAAAAAAGAATTGCTAGGCAGGAAACCCTTGAGTTTAAAGTTGTAAAAAGCCATACAGTACACTAATATTTGAAATTTTATATTTACTTCTGCTGTCTTAATTGTATGTGAGAAAAGTGAATTATGTACCCCCTAGCTCCTGCAGGAAAGAAATAATAAGCTAAAAATGTATAATTTGAGCATGTGTGTGTCAAATTTGTCCTTCTGAGGTGTGAAACAAATCTATGCAAATTGGTGTTTGCAGTCTGAGTATATAGTATTCTAGTTGCGTAGCAATTACATTTCAGTATTCTTAAATCCAGAGCCAACCAGGTTGCTTAGCAATTATCAGGTAGAGTTCCTTTAAGTATTCCATGTAATTATTTTTCTGTTCTTTGGACAAATGTATTTACCTCTCCATATTTAGTTTGTATCAGCAGTTGCTCATTGTGCATTTCTGGATTATTTATTATTTGAGGAGATAGTATTATTTAGCACTGTAGTCAAGCTGCTGACGTACAACTCTAATTAGCAGACTGCTCTGTACATTACCATAGTGTATGTATTATTATTTTTGACTATTGATAAAGAGTGTCACACTAGCTCATGAGTCCCTAGAAATATCTGGGGTGATGGTAGCACTGCTTTGTCAGGAGTACCAGACCAGTCACAACAGTTGGTTGGTAGTGGTGGGATTCAAGCCCTGTCAGTGTAAGACTAGTCACCCCATTTGTTGGTAGCTGTGAGGATAGCGGAATTGAACATATTCAGAATGCAAGGCAGCTTTATCGGTAAAGGTTTGTGCACCCTTACAGTCACAAGTTAGGTATGTACAGGCTTAATTTTGCATAAATTATTTTATTTTTTAACATGGATAATTCAGGCAAACAGACAGAAATGATAGATGGTAGTGTCAGAGCTGACTAAGAAGGCATCCATCATACAAATATGTCTAAAGAAAACAAGGTAGTTGTGTTTTTTCTGCAGCTAATATACATCTGATTAACTGAAGAAAGCCTTTGATTTGCTGTGGTGTAAAGATGGCAAATAAATTATAATCCACCCAACCCTCTTGGACCTAAAAACTCAACTGGAATACGGAGACTGGCAATGGAGAGGAAATGTGTTGAACTTGAAGCAGTTGAGAGGTAATCTGGAGACAAGAACTGTACCAAAGTACCACAGGAAAATGTATCCTAACACAGTGGTGGGGAAAAAGACTGATGCCAAGATAGACACCGCCTCAGCTATAACCATTGTTAAGCCAGCAGTGATCAAAAAGGGACAGTTCTTGCTGGGACAGTCCATTGTGGTTCGGACATTGAGAAAGACATACTTTCAGGTACCTAAGCCAGAGTTTATCTGGACTGAGTAGGGGGCAAGGGAGTAAGTATGTGGCTTTGTTTGAGGATATCCCTGTAGAAATCATAATAAGGATTACATTGACAATACATTACTTTGTGTGCATGCAGTTACATACAGCCAGTATTGGAGGCAAATGTGTGAGGATGTAAGTAAGGTGGGGGATCCAACTAGGGCCCACATGTTTAAATGGGGTTGCTGATGTGGCTACTTCAGACAGGAGACTTATCAGTAGCAGTGAGCCATGAACTGAGCCACAGTAGATGCAAGGTAATATATTTCTCATAGAAGGGGTTACTTCAAGGGGAGTATATGGTAGTAGTTAGCATGAATTTGAGGTACCACTGTCAGAGACACTAGGCTTCTTTAGGAGGAGAGCTGAAGAGGGTCAAAAGAGTGACTTAAAACAGGTTCCACTCTGAGACCCTGATCCTCAAGGCTAGGGGTGTACACACACTGGGGCAAAGTATTGTTACACAGGGAATGGATCCCTAAAGGAAGGTTAGAGAGACAAGTAATACAGAAGTTGATAGCCCTTAATCTTCTTCTAGCTCCTCCTATGTGCCATATGGACACAAAGCAAATAAACCACAGCCTGTACAGAATTTTTATCGGCAGGGTATTTCAAAGTCTGTATCGGAACTCTAAGCAGTTCCAAAAGGTTGGCAAGGCAGGTGACAAAGCCAAAACTACTTTGATGCCTTTGCCTGTTAATGAAGAATCATTTCATATGGTAGCTATGAAAACAGTGGACCACTCAGTACTCCAGGCTTACAGGTAAGAAACATATCTTGCTGGTTGTGGATTAGGCCATTAGAAATCTAGATGTGGTGGTTCTATCTTCCATTGGGGCAGAAAAAGGTGACAAATTCTCAGCTGGACATTTTCAAAGGGTAGGTTTTCCTAGAGAAATACTGACAAACAAAGGTGATAACTTTATGTTAGGCCTTCTGATCTGTTTGTGAAAGCATTTTAAGGTATATAATTTACCTGTACCATCAATGGTCAGGGAGAGAAGTTATACTCTACATGAAAGACGATGTTTAGAACATTTGCAGACAAGTTCAAGGAAGTGTTTGACACAAACCTTCCCCCATCGCATCTTTGCATGCAGGGAGTTGGCTCAGGAATCCAAAAACATATTTTCCTTTTTACACTATTGCATGGTCACTGAGTGGGTGGGGGGTATAGATTTAGTTCAAAATGAGTGAGATGGTGAGTGTTATTCCCACTAAGAGTCTGCTGTGCAGAATGTCCTAACCTTCAGGACTAGGCCATCTTATATGGATAGCCCAGGAGCAGCAAGTACAAATACATCAGAAGCAAAACATCTGAAATGACAGGACAACTAGAGCAAGCAAGTATTCTGTGGGGCAGCAGGTGATAGTGCTTATTCCTATTAGACACAGCAGATGGCCAAGAAGGGTCCTTAAATCAGCATTACAGGAATTTGGGAATATGTTTACCGGTACGTTAGGGTGTACCCACCTGGTGGAACCTCATGTAGACACAGAACACCAACAGCCCTTTAAACAAACCACTTATAGTGTGGCTAAAAGAGTTAGGGAAATTGTAGGACAGGAATTCCAAGATATTTTGGAACAGGCTGGGAAAACCTGAGATAGGAACTCCAAGACATGTTGGAATAGGGGGTGATTCAGGAGTCCAACAATCCAGGGGGCATTGAATGATGTCAATACTAAAGAAAGATGACAGGACCAGATTTATAGTGGACTATTGAAAATTAAGGGGCCACACGTAGTCAGATGCTTTCTCCATGCCCAGAACAGATGAAGCCTTTGAGCAGCTGGGAGGAGCTATGTATTTAGCGGGTTCCTATTACGTGATCAACCTTCAGCAAGTCCAAACCCTATATGGTTGAAACCATATAGACGAACTTGCAGAAGTTCGAACATGGTAAAAAAAAAAAAAAAAAAAAACAAAAGTAAAATCAACCCCTGCACCCCCCACACCCCCTGCTCTTTAAATATACCAACTCCAAGACCGCACACAGTGTGGAAAGGGTATATTTAAAGAGAGGGGGGTTTGGGGGGGTGCAGGGGGGGTTGTCCCCCTACCTGCAACAATTAGTTTACTGTTGCATATTTTTTTTTTCAGTGTTTGAAGTTTTGAAACTTCGAACAGACAAGTTCTATTTTGTCATGTGCGAAGTTTCAAAACTTTGATCACATAATAGGAACCCGTATTTGGCTACTACTGTGTTCACCAAGGGTTTCTGGCAGGTTTCACTTGACTTGTAACCAGAAAGAGGTCAGAATCTGTGGCCAGTTTTAGTTACAGAGATTTACTAAAATGTCTTTTAGAATGAAAAATGTCCAAGCAACTTTGCAGAGGCTGGAAAATTGAATCCTTGCAGGAGCAGATTATGTCCATGCTTACTGTGATGATATTGCCAGTCATAACCAGAACAAGTTCAACATGTCAGGGAGGTATTGGATAGACTGCAGAAGACAGGTTTGACTATTAAGACCAGCAAATGTAGGGCAGACATGGTACAAATATATTATATCGGTCATAGAATGGATGGTGTTAAGACTGCACCAGATCTTGCCAATATGGAAATTATTTGGGCAGGGCCTAACATTGTTACCAAAGATATCAACTCAGAGATCATTTTGAGACAAATATTTGAGCAGTATAACAAAATAGTGCACTCTCACCTCAATCTCTGCCTGTTTCCTTTTACCAAAGTTCCCTGGGAATTGTGCGTGTGTGTGTGTGTGTGTGTGTGTGTGTGTGTGTGTGTGTGTGTGTGTGTGTGTGTGTGTGTGTGTTTGTGCGTGTGTATATATGTAAGTAATAAATGGTTTGAAAAGCAGTTACTGTGGATAAGAAGCACTGAAAGACACTGATGCTCACAAACAAACCGGAGAATGAGAGGTGAGGAGAGCTAGTCCAGAAAATCAGCTTGGTAAGAGGTCAATGTGGAGTCGCAATAAGGGTGTTATAACAAGGGCAGTAGCACATGCTCTGTCTGTGCTCCACAGACCAGACTTTATTTGTTGAATAGTTTAGGGAATCAGACTTGAGTGCTTTTTCTCTGTTTTAATTTGTTCAACACCAGGGGTGTGATTCAAGACATCATCCTTTTTTGGCAATCAGACCTATTTGTGGGCAGTGATGTGGATCTGTGGACAATAAGCCCTGCTCTTCATATATCCAGTTTGACATCTGGGTGGTAATGGCGGGATTCAAACCCCATTAGTGCCAGAATGGTTTCCATATCTGTTTGGTAGCAGTGGAATGCAGATTCTCTCTGTGTCAAACTTGTGTCACAGTCCCCAACAATCCCATTTTACTACCACTGATCATTTTTCCCTTTGCATAAAAATGGACATTCTGTGACTGGTTCACTGTATCAGTCAGAACTGCATGTAAAACTGTTCTAATTCTTCAGCTACATCTGCATCTTATAGCATATATAGTCATGGAAAGCTTAATATATGGCAGATCACTTTATGACCTTATTCTGAAAGACAGGATGATTGATGCAAGTCAGTGTGGTGAGAGGTTATCAGCAGCTCTTACTTAAGCAATCTTCCTCCCTTAGAAACCATTTTTCACCCTCCTTCAGATGTAAACTAAGTAAGGGACTCTAAGAACACTGCTCTATACAGATGTAAACTGTTTCATATAGACATACAATTTAACCTGTTGAAGTTTAGCAAACACGTTACAATGTCAGTGCATGCAGTCACTTGTTGACTGGCAAGATACCTAAAATGGAAAGGTGATTTTATTGCAGAACATTGCAAAACAGCAATGAAAAATCTTGAAGCTGAGAAATAAATTGCTCTGTACTACATGGTATTCATGCTGACTTGGTTACCACTTCATTTAGCGAGCTGTGCAAGCTTTTCTGCACTGTCTGCTATGCCTTTAGCACCAACCTACTATTTTGATGAGAACTGTTTGCTCACATTTCTGTGTTACTACCTACACGTCCATCTAGCATTCCTGCAAGAAGTCTGTCCAGGAGTTTCAGTAGATATGCATTCTTGCCAGCATGCCTTTTACTATATCATCACATAAGTATTTTGCATACTTCAACTGATAAATTATCTTCTTTCCTTCGAAACGTATGCTTAGCTGAACTAAGTTCTAGGATATACTAAGGTAAGGCTCCAGGCTCTCGAAGTAACTTTATTGTAAAAACACAAGTACTTTCACCATCAAGGCTTCTTCAGGTGTATGAAATAAGATACAAACACACCTATCTTTATACTAATAATCATTAAATCACATGTTCTAATGGTAATCATCTTAAAGAGACAGTGGCAAGGGCCATAGCATGAATACAAACTATATAAGAAACAATGTAAAGAACTAATACTGTCACATATCACCTACTAAGAGTTGATCTCTGCCTAACATACAAAGCTATGTCAAACCCAGAGCTGTTGGACATGCTCCACTGAAAGAAATCCCAATCCCTCCAAGCTACATGCTCTAGGGACCTAAACCTTGTCACCACAATAAACAGAACATGCTGGAGGGATAGATTCCTGTCCCAGAGACTTCCCATACTCTGGAACAAACTACTTATCTATATCAAACAAAGTTCCTCATTACCACTCTTCAAGAAATATCTTGATGATTGGATGGAAATAGGAAATTCACCCCTGGGATCACCTCTGTGGCTCTGCTCGACAGGGGCACAGGAAAATAATTTTCTTGGGTGGTGAAAGCCAGAGTACCTTTTTGGCTAGGCTTATATAGGCCCTAGGGCTGATAGCCTAGTACCTACCTATGAACCTAAGATCCTAGTACTCTACACAGTGCCAGTACTTCACTTCAGTGAAATTAGATTCAGTGAAATGAGTTTTCAGTAATTTTTGCTTTCATCGATTTGGTCAGGGTGAATTCAAATTCAGTGAAATGAGCTTTCAATGCAACAAAGTAGACCCATATAGACTTACTATTAAAATTACAAAATTTAAAAAAAATTGTACTTAAATGTTGAGATGTATTGTCGAATCTGCAGATTTTCGACTGTTCAGAAAGTAAAAAATCTGCAGTAATTGCCAAAAAAGTCAAATTCAACATTTTACGGCAATTAATGACAATGTCACCTTTGCCATAAATCCCTAACTCCTACAAAAAACATCCTGTTTTTGCAGGGGGGCAAACCCCCTGCACACCCCCCAACTATATATTCCAACTCTGAGATTGTGCTACAGTAAGGAAAGGGATGTATTTCCCTAACTGCACTGTACCACGATCTCTGTACTTTCCTTCAAATTTATATTAACGAATGCACAGGACATTCGCTAATATATAGAGATTTTAACAGTAAACCATATATATATATATATATATATATATATATACATACATATATTGAAAAAAAAACTAATTACACTTTTCAATATAACAAAACACTACATCTAAACTAAAAAAAAACAAAACTAAAAAAAAAAACAAAAACAAACAAAAAAACAAAGTCATCAAAAACAGAACAAAAAACACAATGTTTTGCAGAGGGCAAGAGCCTATAAACCCCTGCAACTCCAAGATCACAAATAGTAGGTAAAATGCAAAGTTCTTATCAAAAAGTACTAGAGAATCATCAGACAACTTACGTAGAAGATTCTACAGGAACAAGAAATGTACTAATTGGTTCTCTGACAGAGTAGCTGATGCATGAAACAGATTACTAAGTTACATTAAAGCAAGTACTGTACTAGTTTAGATATTTTAAGAACAGCCTGGACACATTATGGAAACAAGTGTTTTGGTATATTGGCAAGCTAGAAGGGCATTAATGCCCGTGCTTGAAACATTTGTATGCATGCATGTATGTCCTGCTACCTACTATGTGCAATCTCACTCAAAACACACACACACAGTTACAAACCAATGGCACTGTAAATGAAATTAAAGAAGACATTCACTTACCATAGTAAAATCATGGCACTGTAAGTGAGGCTGAAGGAAATACTCACTTACACCGCTATAAACTGTGAAAAGATTCACTTCCACTTCCATAGCCATAGGAAATGCACACAATTAAACAGATGCATTGACTGATGTTCTGGGCATTGATCTAATATAGCTCATCTAATATTTGACAATGTGCAACTTCATCACAGAAAGGGAACCCTATATATCTATTTCATTAAAGGGGGTTCATATTAGAACAACGAAAACGCATTTCGTCGAATGCGTTTTAAATAACATTGGCGAACAGGCAAAGCAGCGGCTGTTCAGCTAATCCTTTCCCTGGGAAAGAAGTTGCTTGACCACTTTGTTGCTTTGCCTGTTCTGGAGTGTAGTGTGGTCCCTTGTCCGGTATAGCTCCCGAGTGTGATTGTCAGTTGTACTTTGCTTAAAGTTGCTGACTCATGGTGCTTGATTTTCCAATTCTAGCCTTAGATGGGCTGTCTTCTATGTAAAGTGTCTGTCTGTGTCCCTCTGTCAAATGTGTGCTCAACTAAATGTGATTACAACTTTCAGACATTTACATTCAATTATTTGTGATTCAACTAAATTATGTTTGCATATATGCATGTACATTCACACACACACACATACACACACACACACACACACACACACACACACACACACACACACACACACACACATGCAGGTCTACTTTTAAATCCCTTATTACTGTTTGATCGAATGACGCAAGATCAGGACAAAGTTTTAGTGCCTGAAAGTTTAAAAGATCGAATGTTGAAATATCTAAACTGAATGTAATGCTTTAACAGCAATTGTTTAAGTATATGTGATTGTGTGTGTGTATATATATATATATATATATATATATATATATATATATATATATATATATATATATATATATATATATATATATATATATATATATATATATATATATATATATTTATATATATATATATGCATAGATATATATTTACACACACACACACACACACACACACACACACACACACACACACACACACACACACACACATATATATATATATATATATATGGGTTTATTTTGTTTCATTGAAAGCTCATTTCACTGAATTTGAATTCACCCTGACCAAATCGCTGACAGCTCAAATTGCTGAAAACTCATTTCACCGAATCTAATTTCACTAGTACTGGCACTGTGTAGAGTATTGTAAGGCAAGTAAAAGGTATATGCCCTTTTCCACACTGTAGTGCAATCCTGGAGTTAGTATGCATAATTAGGGGGGTTTGGGGGGCACAGCCCCCCACATTAAGGGGTGTGGGGGGCATATCCCCCTACTGAGTTTGGGTATATATTGCCTTCTGGAAAGAGTCATTGGTGTTGTAAGTATGCATGTCTATGGTTTAAAATGTATTGATTTGAAGCTTTTGATGAAATATAATATAAAACCAAACTAGGTGTGGGGCTATGCCCCCCAATCTGAGGGGGCTGTATCCTCACCCCCCTAACTATATATACTAACTCCAGGATTGCACTACAATGGGGAAAAGTGCATATATCTTTTACTTGCCTTACAGTAGAAATCCCTATGTCACAAGATGGGTTGCCAACTGGCTCACTGACAGAACCCACACTGTGAAAGTAGCAGACTCCAAATCCGACTTCAGACCAGTGACAAGCGGAGTACCACAGGGTTCAGTCCTGGGTCCTCTCCTGTTTGGTATCTACTTTTCTGAAGTACAGGCTAACACAGAATGTCTTTGGCTAACAAAGTTTGCAGATGACTGCAAATTAGGAGCCATAATCAAAACTCCTAACAATGTGGACATCCTACAAAAGGGCCTCACTGAGACAGATGCCTGATGTCAAAGCCATGGCCTCAAGCTCAATGCCAAAAAGTGCATTGTCATCCCCTTTGGTAAAAACTCATGAACTACCAAATAAGTCGTAGTCTACTTAACACCAAAAGTGTATTAAGAGACTTTGGGACACAGTTGGACAATAGTCTCTCCTTTGATAATCACATTGCCACAGTAGTCAGGAAATCCTTCTACGTGGCACATCTCATCACAAAAGGTTTCTCATCCAGGAAAAAAAGAGGTCTTTGTTCCCCTCTACTCGTCACTCATTAGACCCATTATAGAGTACAATGCCCCTTTTGGTATGTACCTCACAAGACATCTACAACAACTGGAAAGGCCACAGAAATACCTCACAAAGAGGATTACTGGCCTCAAAAAGATGCCCTATGCAGACCGTCTCAAAAAACTCCAGCTTTACTCTGTCGCATATCACCTACTCAGAGTTGATCTCTGCCTAACATACAAAGCTATGTCAAACCCAGAGCTGTTGGACATGCTCCACTGAAAGAAATCCCAATCCCTCCAAGCTACATGCTCTAGGGACCTAAACCTTGTCACCACAATAAACAGAACATGCTGGAGGGATAGATTCCTGTCCCAGAGACTTCCCATACTCTGGAACAAACTACCTATCTATATCAAACAAAGTTCCTCATTACCACTCTTCAAGAAATATCTTGATGATTGGATGGAAATAGGAAATTCACCCCTGGGATCACCTCTGTGGCTCTGCTCGACAGGGGCACAGGAAAATAATTTTCTTGGGTGGTGAAAGCCAGAGTACCTTTTTGGCTAGGCTTATATAGGCCCTAGGGCTGATAGCCTAGTACCTACCTATGAACCTAAGATCCTAGTACTCTACACAGTGCCAGTACTTCACTTCAGTGAAATTAGATTCAGTGAAATGAGTTTTCAGTAATTTTTGCTTTCATCGATTTGGTCAGGGTGAATTCAAATTCAGTGAAATGAGCTTTCAATGCAACAAAGTAGACCCATATAGACTTACTATTAAAATTACAAAATTTAAAAAAAATTGTACTTAAATGTTGAGATGTATTGTCGAATCTGCAGATTTTCGACTGTTCAGAAAGTAAAAAATCTGCAGTAATTGCCAAAAAAGTCAAATTCAACATTTTACGGCAATTAATGACAATGTCACCTTTGCCATAAATCCCTAACTCCTACAAAAACATCCTGTTTTGCAGGGGGCAAACCCCTGCACACCCCAACTATATATTCCAACTCTGAGATTGTGCTACAGTAAGGAAAGGGATGTATTTCCCTAACTGCACTGTACCACGATCTCTGTACTCCTTCAAATTTATATTAACGAATGCACAGGACATTCGCTAATATATAGAGATTTTAACAGTAAACCATATATATATATATATATATATATATATATATATACATATATTGAAAAAACTAATTACACTTTTCAATATAACAAAACACTACATCTAAACTAAAAAAAAACAAAACTAAAAAAAAAAACAAAAACAAACAAAAAAACAAAGTCATCAAAAACAGAACAAAAAACACAATGTTTTGCAGAGGGCAAGAGCCTATAAACCCCTGCAACTCCAAGATCACAAATAGTAGGTAAAATGCAAAGTTCTTATCAAAAAGTACTAGAGAATCATCAGACAACTTACGTAGAAGATTCTACAGGAACAAGAAATGTACTAATTGGTTCTCTGACAGAGTAGCTGATGCATGAAACAGACTACTAAGTTACATTAAAGCAAGTACTGTACTAGTTTAGATATTTTAAGAACAGCCTGGACACATTAAGGAAACAAGTGTTTTGGTATATTGGCAAGCTAGAAGGGCATTAATGCCCGTGCTTGAAACATTTGTATGCATGCATGTATGTCCTGCTACCTACTATGTGCAATCTCACTCAAAACACACACACACACACAGTTACAAACCAATGGCACTGTAAATGAAATTAAAGAAGACATTCACTTACCATAGTAAAATCATGGCACTGTAAGTGAGGCTGAAGGAAATACTCACTTACACCGCTATAAACTGTGAAAAGATTCACTTCCACTTCCATAGCCATAAGAAATGCACACAATTAAACAGATGCATTGACTGATGTTCTGGGCATTGATCTAATATAGCTCATCTAATATTTGACAATGTGCAACTTCATCACAGAAAGGGAACCCTATATATCTATTTCATTAAAGGGGGTTCATATTAGAACAACGAAAACGCATTTCGTCGAATGCATTTTCGTCGACACATGTAGGGCGAACAGGCAAAGCAGCGAAGCGGCTGTTCAGCTAATTCTTTCCCTGGGAAAGAAGTTGCTTGACCACTTTGTTGCTTTGCCTGTTCTGGAGTGTAGTGTGGTCCCTTGTCCGGTATAGCTCCCGAGTGTGATTGTGCAACAGTTACTGACCTTAAGGTTAGGGTGCAGGTTAAGGTAAGTACATACGTTTTAAAATGTTTACTGTTTTTTTTTTTGTTAGATATATGGTTGGGTTACGTGAATATGTGTATTTAGTTGTTCACTGGTGTTTGGGGGGTATAATTAGGGTTAGAGTATGCGTGTATGTGTTTAATTTTTTTTGTGGGAGAGTTGGAACAGTGATTTCTTTCCCTAGGAAAGAAATTGCTGTTCTGTGGTTTCGACATTTTCAGCGTTCGCGGAATATGTGTCGATGTAACACCATTTGCTGTTTTCAGCATTCGGAGTTATAATATGAACCCTATTAAAGGTTATAATCTTGAATACATTGGTCAAATTCACTGCTTATTTTGGTGAGGGGCAGTTGCAGCATTTTGCTATTTGGATCTTGGTGATGGAGTACTGGACTCCTTCCACATCTCAACCTGGTAGTAAGCCTCCCAACCTGGCTGTAAGCATACGCAAAAAATCAGGACAAAGCCAAAAATTAAAGGGGGAAGGCCCAAAATCAGGGACAAATTTTAGATATTGCTGTTATAAACTTAGAACATTGCATTAGCATGCATTTTTCCAAAGGATATGAAGTCTGAAATTTTAATATATGTCATTATTTAATTATGCCAATCCACAATGATTTGTCAGAAAAATGTAAATTTTATGAGGGACAGACAAAAATATGAGGCTAAAATCTAGACATTCTGCAGAAATCTAGACAGTAGCCACCTACCTGACTTTCTTAAGACCGATATGGCATTGCCAAAACTGCATTTGAACAAACATTTGGATCATCGACTGGAAAATCCAGGTAAGTAACCACTTATCTGCACCACAAAATAAAATAAAAAATGAATAAAATTAAATGCCCCCACACCCCCCTATGTGGAGGGCTATGCCCCCATACCTCCTTAACTAAATATACCAACTCCGAGATCGCACTACAGTGGGGAAAGGGGAAAAGTTCACCATGGTTGGCAAGTGGTTAGTCCCCTGGAGTTCCTTATTGGTAATCCAAAAGTTCATTCAAATGTTGTCTCTGTGATATCGTCTCGGTCTTAACAAAGTCTGTAAGTGGGATTTCGATCATTAGAAGTAGACCTGAGCACACGCACACTTTTGTGTACACATATGCATGCTTTCTGTGAGATCCTAACATCTTATCCAGGATTACTTTTCACTACAACTTTGAAATGGATTAAATATCAGAATGGGTGAATGATTGAATGAATGAATGAAAGATATAGTTCTAATTTGTGTCAGCAGCACCTAATTTTCTCCTCTGTAGCATTAACAAATACTAATGACAACTACTGACACTAAGTAATAATAAGACTGTTACTGTGCTAGGAGGCCGGTTGTTTATGTAACATGTCTGTAACTTTAGTGACTGTGATTTTTACCTCAGTGATTCAGTATGACAGGAATACATATTACAAATACCATTTTGGGGTGAGTCAGTTTATGAAATAGCAGGAAGTGACTGCAAAGCAGTAGTATTATGCACAGAAATCATAAACACCCAAAAGACTACACTGCATCTGAATTATGCCTGATAGCTTGAACAAATTGAGGTCTAGAAACAACAGTTGAAAGAGTGAGTCTACAAAGCACATGTCTTTTGCTACCAAATCTGTGACACTCAGTCGGACTTGGCATAATGATTAAGGAAGGTGTTTACCTCACAGACAAGAAGTACTGGATTTGATCCTCACCATGGAAAACTGGCTAGGCTTAAAATTGTTCATAAGGGCAGTTAGCCTAGTAACTACCTAGGAATCTCATGGTGTAGGAATAGTAGGGAGGAACAGCCACCTAATGCTGAGCAAAACTGGAAGCTAGTGTTTTTTTAAGATGATGCAACAGTTGTTGTTGTTGTGTCTTTCGGCTTTTCCTGGTTAGGGGTCGCCACAACAACAGTATAGGAGTCAATAACCAAATAAATAATCGGCAGTTATGAAATGGACTACCAGTTGTATATATCCTTGCAAAGTATAAAGCTAGTAACAATAACAAGTCAAAATGGGGATAGAACCTTAAATACATAGCACTTGTAAGAAGATAGAGAATGAATGTGTTAGAAAGAGAGAGAGAGAATGAATGGGTCAGAACAGAATTTTTTAAGCAGTAGATTTCAAAGTAGGGTAACTCCAAGGATTTGGCTGGGTCTGTTGAAAACCGATTCACTTCAGAATGTTTAGTTGGTTTCAGCCAAGCAAATAGGACTACAGGGAGGTCCATTTTTCCACACCGTTCTTTCTGTTTATGATTAAGTTTGAGGTCAACAAACCTTAGGGGGAAGTTATAAAAATGTTCAAACTTCTGTTCACTCAGCATCTAAAATGATTTCCATGAATTTATTCAATTACACATATGAATAATTTAAAACCAATGTAATGAAGGCAGTAGGATTTTAGTCCCAAGATCCAGATGGAGCATTGTATAATGACATGTAAAAATTCTGAAGTCAATAAGCAAGAAAAAGGCCTGCAGCATTTAGCTAAGCAGGTTCTTTACAATCTGCGTTACCAATAATTGCAGTAAGGGAACGGATTTATCCTGCTTCATCAGAGGAACAGAAGGGTCCAGAATTAGCAGGAGTCAGAAAGTAATCAGCATACTTTCCAGTGTATACCAGTCTCCTGGTTTTGTATTCCAGTAAACAGTACGGTAGCTCAGTAGTTAAAATCTATACCTCACAACTCCTGGGTCTGGGATTCACAGTTCTTAAATTTGGGGTTTAATCCTAAATTCTAGTCATTGTCTGTGTGCCAATTGCATGTTCTCTCTATATTAGTGTGGGGTTTCTTTAGATATTCCAGGTCAGTTCAAATACAAAAAAAAACAAAACAAAACATAGTGGCTGATTAGTTACTGTAAAAACCGTTCCATGTCTTTTGTATTTGCCCTTGCCATTGCGGCTTTAAAGAGTCGATGAATGCCAGTTCATTTACCTGGTTAATAAACTAAATGAAAACAATAAAGTCCAGTAGGGAAGAAAGTAAAGTAGGAAGGTGGTACAAGAATACATTCTCAAGGAGTTGGGAAAGGGTAGATTTGAGCAAGGTTTGGAACAATGGAATTATTTTCATGTGCACTCTCTAAAAATGTGAGGAGGAGCCACTTTACCTTAACAAACAGTGTCTTGCCACTGCACCAGTAGTGCAGATTATGTTAACTTGCATGCGTTCCAGTAACTATTATCTCAAACAAGGACAAAAGCCTCCTTTTTTTATGTTTAGGTTCCAGACAATATAGTTCTTTGTGTGAGACAGATGACCGTCACTGGAAAGGTGTGTAACGGCAGTATGCGCAGTCAGCTCTGGTACAATACATGACTTGGTACACAGGCCCTAGAGAGGTAAAACAAGCTATATGCAGATATACAGAATGCAGCTTGTCTAAGTAATGTGATATTAACGTGGGACATATTTCACTGGACCACAAATATCATCTTGTTTCCATGTAAAAATACACAGGCAGGCCATGTTTCACTAAGAAAAACAGAAAACCTGAGCATCATCAGAACACTGAACAGCAGGAACAACATGAGTACAAAATGTGTCTTATGGTACCAAACTGGCAAGGTTTCCTAATTACGGGGAGAAAATGACTCTGCTTAAAATTCTGCAAAAACTTTTCATGTGAGATAACATTGAATCAGTTCTCATGTGTTCTAGTAGATGAAAGTTTAACTTTTTGAATGATGCAGAGCACCTGTAGTGCACTTATATTCCACACTGTATAAGCATTCCCATAAGACTGCTGTACTCTTATGAACTGTCTTGAATTTTACCAAGTGATTTAAATGCCTAGATTCCAGACTGAATGTGACGATGCTGAAGTTGTTGCACATCCATCTCTGATCCTGAGAGCTGCTAGGTTCCATTTCCTGAATTCATACATGAAGTACTGACATCTGAGCACAGCATATCGAAGATGCTGTTTGCATCAAAGGTATTCTAGTTACAGAGATGAGATGTTAAAATGAGGTGTGTTCTTTGTGTCTTAGCTCTGCTGCTATCACATTGAGCATCTAAGCAGAAGTAAAACTACTCAACACAGTATCTGCAAAAAAGAAACATACATTTTCCTGCTTTTTTTTTAAACAAGAACTTTCCACAAAATGGTGTGTGCAGCTTTTAGATGGTGTTTATGACTGTGTGTGTGTGTGTGTGTGTGTGTGTGTGTGTGTGTGTGTGTGTGTGTGTGTGTGTGTGTGTGTGTGTGTGTGTGTGTATGCAATTGTATCTCTGTAGTTTTCATATGAGAAGTATTAAGATATCACAGGCTAGGAGTGATACAGCAGCAGTATCTTGCTTAAACTAGTGTGCACTGTGTTCTTTTGTTACTAGGTGAATACCCTTGGCATGCCCACTGATGGTGCATTAACCCTTTTCAAAGAAACCATCCATTCATTATATTTCCTACAGTAAAGTAGTACATGCTTTCAAGACCACTTCAGTCGTGAAACCCCCTAGTACATGTACATGCTATTACTTCCATAAAAAGCATGGAGATTCACTGCTCTCAAATACAGTATTGTCGTTTATGTGCTTTGATCACAGACGTTGGGAAGACTATAGAGACTGCATTTGCAAAGTAACCTGATGCCTACTAGATTACCTTGTTTCTGAAAACTTACTAATAAACAATGAATGCAAAAGCAGCTGACAGACACTGTCAGTGATAAACAGGTACTAATGATGCTACATTTCCTAACTGCTTTCTTAATTACCCCTACAGGCATATGGAATATGTTTAACAGAAAGCTGACATGAAGAACACAATTTGTCTGCAGGACAGTGTTGTGCTTATCAGACTTAACTGTCACTTATCACCCTCTACTACTCTGCTACCTCATAGTTTTTTACCTTCTTCCTTACATTGACTCCATTCAAGAACACTCTATTATTCTGGAATTGCTGTGCACTTAAACTGTGTGACCATGAGCCAATCAGCTCACTACTCCATAGACAAACTTCACAGTACCCTAAGCAAAATCTGCCTTTTATGATGTACGCAGCAGCTGTTTGTCAGATTATCATAGCCCCTAAAACTCCTTCACTATCTCCTTCCTGCTTGTTTGATCAGAACAAAAGGCAAGTTATTACTTGTTACCAGCTTGCTGCATTGATAACATCTATTTTTCAATAATTGCCTTTAAAGTATCATTTGGACATTCTTAGGATAAAATTATACTGATAAGATGACTTAGTGATGTGAATAATATTTTTGTGTCCTTTTATGTACTATCTTATAGTTACAGATGTTATAGTTAAGCTACTGCAGTGTACTGTTATTGGAATTGTATAGTATCATTATTTATAAACACACAACTGGCATAGCGGTTAAGGTCTTTGCCTCCCATCCACAATGTATAAGGTTCAATTGTAACCTCCAGCCAATGCCTGTATAGTGTTTGTATGTTTTCCCTGTGTCTCTGAGGGGTTCCTCCCTCCTCCTGAAAATATACTGAGCGTCTCCACCTCAAACTCACCCAGGATTGGAGTTCTAGGCAACAGAAGCACAAACTCTAGATGGTGCCTCCTCGGGAAGAGTTGTGTAGACCAACTGCTTTGGGCATCAGCTGTGCTGCACAGTATCCTCTAGCTAGGAGAACATGAATCGCAGACTACACACTATATCAGAGCTAGCCACTCAATGGTGTAAAAACTGGCTGTAGGTGATTGGTCATGTTGACTAATATTGCCAAAAATGGGCATGGGTATTTGCCATTGATGAGTGGGTTAAGGACCAGACCTACTCTGACCTATGCTAGGGACCCATGGTAATGAAAGAGTCTATGTGCCCCTATCATCTAGTGTGTGCCCACCGTAAAGTCCAGTAGCCAGAGGCCATTAAACTACTGGCCAGCTGGTGTCAGTTGCCCAGCTTGTGTTACCTTTGTTGAGCAAAAGCTGGTCATGAAACCAGTTATCCTGACAAACATGAACAAAGAATTGCTACACTCAGTACAGGTTCACTGATAAGAAACAGCTTGGAAGTCGATGACATGATAGTAAGAAGGAAGCTGTACATTCTATGTGGAATCCAGTGTTGACTACTCTGGAGGAGGACAGACTAGAATTGGTGTGGGAATTGTGGTGAGGGACAGGCTTTAGAAGACAGTGAAGGATGTCATCAGAATTAATAACAGGCTCATAACAATAGCATATGTCCCACAGCAGGATTGTGACAGTGAGGAAAAGACTGCATCCAGACAGAAGTTACAGAACCTAAAAGGTAAAGCAGGACAGCATACGTTGATGTTGATAATGGGGGACCCAAATGCATATATTAGGACAGACAGAACAGGATATGAGGACTGCCTGGGTCCCCATGGATGGGACAACAGGAATTAAGAAGAAGAGGTCTTTCTAAACTTCTGTCTGGCAAATGGCTTGATGGTAGCCAACACATGGTTCAGAATGAAAGACAGTCACAAGATCACATACAAGAGTGTCCAACATACAACTCAGGTAGACTTCCTCCTAGTAAGGGAAGGGCATTATGGTAGAATCAGTGATTGCAAATTCATCCCAGTGAAAGAGTCGGCCCACTGGTTGCCACAAGCAGCTGCACGCAGTAGCCAGAGAAGGTCCTAAGGTCAACAGAGACTAGACTGAAGATCTGGAAGCTGACAGGAGAGAAAACACATGAATTCAAAGAAATAGGGGTCTAGCACCTCAGGAAATGGAACTATGTAGAGCTGAAGAAAAATGTCAGTGCCTCTAAACAGCATATTTGAGGACTGCAGAACAGGTTTGTGGGCGAGCCAGATATGGAAATAAGCTACATAAGGAAAGTTGTCGGTGGAGTGCAGATGTTCACAAATTCATCAAAAGAAAAAAAAAAGGAGAGCAGGAAAAAGTGCAGATAGAAAAGACGGACCAGGCTAAGAAGGATCACTGGTTAGCTAACTGAGAGGGTCTCTCTCAGCTTCTGGAAAGTGACTCAGTATACAGCACAAAGAAACTCTATTAGATTGCAAGACAAGGACAGAATGATAAGGATAAAGAAGTCATCAGATACCCTTCATAAGGCATATCAGCATCAACCTGCTCACCATTCAACAGGATATCAAAGGCAGATGGAAGGAATATTTCCAGCAGTGTTTGAACAAAGAAAACTTCACAGAAGCTGTACTGTCTCAGACACAGTTTGGGATGAAAAAGAAGAGGAGCTCACCCTAGAAGTAAGAACAGCACTAAGGTAAATAAAGTCAGAGAAAGCAACAGACTCAGATAAAGTCATGGCAGATACGATCGAGATGTTTGGTGAGTTATGGGTGAAATAGCTCCCGAGGGTACTCACAGCAGTATGCAGAGAATGGGGTGCTCTGGATGACTAGAGAATAAGCATACTAGTGCCAGCATACAAGAACAAAGGGGAGATTCACAACTGTGGGCAGGATTAAGGTATCAAATTCCTGTCACACTGCATAAAAGGTCTGGAGAGGATGATTGATAAAATGAATTTTTAGAGTAGAAGAAAGTAACATGGGAGATGAGTAGTTTGGATTCAGATCAAAATGCAGCACAACAGACCTGAAGTTTGCAGTGAGATGGATAGCTGAGAAGAAGCTACATATGAAGAAAGAGTCCAACTGGGCATTTCTATACTTGTGGAAAGCGTATGAAAAAGGTCCCAAGAAAGCTGATTTGGGAAGTCCTGTGATGGTTTGAAGTCTCAGAAACATTTGTAGAATTAGTGCAGGCTATATACTAGGACCCAATGACACAAGTATGAACAGTATTTTGACTCACAGAAGAGTTCCCAGTGGGAGTAGGGGTGCACCAGGGTTTAGTGGGAGTTGGGGTGCACCAGGGTTTAGCTACCACTACTGTTTGTACTGGTAATGGATTATCAAACTGGTTAGAGGGGACAGATCAGCAAAGATGCTCTATGCAGATGATGTGGTTTTACAAGCATATGATGAACAATAACTTAATCAAAGGATAGGGGAATGGAATGGAAAACTTAAAGCACATGGAACAAAACTGAGTACAGATAAGACAGCTGTAATGGTATCAAATGGGGAAATCAGAGGGAGGTAAGAGCTGAGACAGAAGGGAAAATAGTGGAATAAGTCAACAGCTTCAGGTACCTGGGAGGGGTGGTTGAGGAGAAGGGAAGTGTCAACAGGGAGATGAAAACTAGAATCAGAGTAGCTGCAGGCAACTGGCAAAGAGTGCCAGGGTTACTGTATAACAGAAGAATGCCAATGAAGTTGAAAAGTAAGGCGTACAAAACACTGGCGCAACTGGAACTTCTGTCATACCTCTCAACCTCTTAGAGAAAAAAGATCTGGACAAATGCATAAATAAAAGTGGGACAAAGGCCCAAAAATAGGGACAATTTTTAAATATTGCTCTTACAAACTTAGAAAGTTGATAGAATAACAGGTTTTGCATTAGCATGAATTTTCTGAAGGGTATGAAGTCTGAAACTAAAGTGTCTGTCATTATTTTCTAACTTCAAGTCTTTAATGATTCGCCACTAGTTTGCCAGAAAAACCACAACTTTAAGGAAAAATGGACCAACGATATGAGGCAAAAATCTGGATATTTTGTGAAATTCTGTACAGTTGAGAGGTATGAGTATGTAACAGACACCTGGGCAGTGAAGACAGAGGGAGCAGTTGATGAAGGTAAAGGTGTTGGAGATGAAGTGCCTGATATGAGTAGTAGGATGCACACTGTGGAACAGACAAAGAAATCAGGATATTAGAGTAGAAGGCAAAGTAGCTCCAATTGCAGCAAAGGTCAAAGAGAACAAATTACTGTGGTTTGGCCACATATGCAGGAAAGCAATCGACAACCTGGTGACCAAGATTTGGGACAGACAGGAAGAAGGCAAGAGGAAGCTAGGAGATCTAGCAAAGGGGTGGATGAATTATGTGTGAGAGGATCTGTGACAGTCAGGCATGACAGTAGAAGAAGGTAGGGGAGTGGTATTGATTTGAGGGAGCTGGCAATAGTTGAGTCAACATCAAAACCCCATGTAGAAAATGGTAAAAAGATGGGATTGATGATGATGATGATGATGTCTGTTTGTTAACAATACTGTATCTAAATAATATATGCTATCTAGAATTATGTCTTGCCAGTAAAGGCTACAGCTTCACACTGATATTTTATTTTTATTTTGTCTGTATTTATTAACGTGGGTAGATCACTGACCCACATGGTTCTTTTTCAAACTCAACCTGGAAGTGTCATCTGGTTAAGTAACTGGATCAGAGTCACACAGTAGGCAAATGGATGTAGAGAGAATTAAACCTTACTTATTAAAACAGGATGGATGATTTTTTTTTTTTATTGAGCTAGTTTCTCCAAGATCTCCCTTATTAATGGCCACTTTCTACTGAAATCATCTTGACAACAGGTTGTAAACAAATAATCCTTTTGTGGAGTACTTTAAATTCCTTTCTGACTTATGTGTGTTCCTCATATGTGACACCCCATAGTCTTACACTAAGTATGTGACTAAAGATCCAATAAGAACATTTTCCTTGGTCAATTTCAGTTACATACTGCAGAAAATAGTCTATTTTTCCAGCACCTACTTGTGTGCACAGTGACTCCTAACAGCTTGTTACTTTAGAGAAAAAGATGACTACACCTGAAAACAGGTAACTGTCTGGTAGGCATCTGACAGTTTTAAAACAAGAGAAAGTAAAGGCCCCAGGCTTGTTGGGCATCTTTTGTTCACAGGTTCGCTGCCCATATAGGCCATTTTAAGCTCAGCCAATTTCCCTTTCAAGAGTGAGAATCAGACCTTGTATCTTGTGTCTGTAAATTAAACACCTTAATCAGTATGTCATCCACCCCCCAACCTCACCTTAGTGCTATTAATGAGATGATGGCCTTGTAACTCAAGTTACAGCTCCTATAACTTTTTGAATATAATGTGAAAACAAGAAAATCCAGGGCAGAAAGAACCTCATGAAACCTCTCTTAGATATATGTATGCAATTGATATGGAAAGCTTCTTTTGAGTTCCATATGATACTTAAAAAACAGTAAAAGTGGCAGGAAATCTGCTAATTCTAATTGTACTTCTCAAGTACTTCACCCTGACATGCATTTGAATTGTAATGAGTGATAAACAGAATGCTTTTCTAAAAGCACTTAGTGATTTGATGTCAAGAGCCAACCATTAAAAAAAGAAGGAAAAGAATTAACAGAAGCGCACAATTTATTTGCTAGATGGTAGCAAAAATAAAAAAAATTGATTTTGTAGGTGCTGATTCATTTACTTTCTTTGGTACATTAATGTTAAAGCTGCTTCATTTTCAGTTTTAAAATCTTTTCTGCATAACCGTTCTTGTTATGGATTGAGTGAATGCAGTGAAATAGCCCAGAAGACTGATGGGAAAGGATCTTGCATCGTGTTTCAGAAGTGCAGATGTGAGTTATTACAGTGGAGCTGACATTGAGCTGCGGGCGAGTGCTGGTTCAAGGACAGGCAGCCTTGCTGTGGAAACAGAGTCTCTTTGTTAACTGACATCAGTTACTCTGGGCTATCACATGTAGCCAGCAATGATAATGAGAGGTGTTACTTATGGAAGGTCCCAATTACTGCATGCCTGAAAGCTTACAGTGTGTAAACAGTAATCACACAAGCATATGTGGGTGTCTATGTCTGTAGCACACATGAAGAGTAATCCTACAGAGACCTTCATACTGGCCAAAGTATGATATAACTTACAGGAATCTGTGATATCGGAGTTGTCTCTGTATTGTGTTTTTAAAGCTGCATTAACACTGGGAACATTTTTGTTACTTAGGTAAGCCCACCGGGCATAAATGTCCGTTTTCAGGGTTAACCCCATAATACTGTTTCGCTAAACGATTTGTTCAGTCAAACAATAACCCACTCTAGGGTAAGAGACTCAAACCCTGAACTAGAGAAAGCAATTTATTAACAGCTCAAAGTCTCAATCATTTATGTTATTTACCAGATTTGTCATCACCTTCACAACACAGACGTGCACAGATACCAACACACAGAAAAAAATACACACACACACACACACACACACACACACACACACACACACACACACACAATGTGCTTTAGAGAAGTTCTTTTGTGTTTTGTGCAAAGCAAGTAATTACCACCTGTCCAGTTCCAACCTGCAGCACACAGCTATGTCAAATGTCCACTGTGCATCAGTTACAAGGCCCCCTCCTTGATCCAGGCACATACCACTCATTAGGAAAAATTAAAGCCACACTGTTTGATTCCTCATTTAAAAATGACATTTGCCAAATTCTGTAAATATTTTCTCTGCTTTCTTCTTCTGCTGCCTCTAAGTAAAGAACTGTATAAAACCTTACATTTCGGAATATCACAGATTCCATACCTTTTAATTCAAAGGTTATTAGGAGAGCACTATTAATGACAGAATGCACTGGAATGAAGTAAGAAAAAGAAGCATAGTGAATCAAAAAGCAACAGATGTATGCACGCGGTTGTTATGCCCCCCCCCCAGCTATACTTTGATTTTCTGTAAGTGTATTTACAGAGCAGTGCACTCAGAAAACTGCTTACTTCTGAGGCATGTGATATATGTTAAGCGAATAGCAATGCAAATGAAAACGTAGAACAAAATAGTTCTTTAAATGTAAGTCACTGGTATCAGTGCCTCAGAAACAAAAAGGCTTACTGAACAATCTTTGTCCTTCCGAAAGGACAGGCTAAAGGAGATTTATTAAGAAATGAATGCAAGGCAGATGAAGAGAATGTTTTTTTCCAACCATTTGAGTAATCTGCGTCCTAGGACAAAGTCAGTACTGATTCAGCATATTGAACTTATTGTGAAGAGACAACTGAATGCCCCTTAGCAAATGCTTTCATTAATCAATATGTGTGACATCATGTTTACTGACCAGTCTTAGTGGAGTTTACATGAAAGGGTTTTTCCAGTATCCATTAAACGTTGACAGCAAATTATTCATAAGAAAATATATGTATTGTTGTCTAATTTTCTGCAGTTATACCTGCCTCGCTGCTTGATACAACATTTATTTCAGGCAGTCTGATACTCAGTCTGTATTTATCTCTGCTACCTACTTAGCTACTGTGTGAGTGCAGCCGTAACAGGTACTTAATTATGTGTAAATAAACTATTGAAGGGGTACAACTTGGAACTGCATGAAATTGCAGCAGCATCAGATAACATTTTTACTAAAATACATGCCTTGTTCCAACCAAATTGTGTGTGTGTGTGTGTGTGTGTGTGTGTGTGTGTGTGTGTGTGTGTGTGTGTGTGTGTGTGTGTGTGTGTGTGTGTGTGTGTGTGTGTGTAGGGGGGGTGTAACATACACACTAAAGCAATAACGCAGGGAAAAGAAAAATCTTCTAAAAGGTAAAGCATTTCATGATAAAAGAACTGCCTTCATTATCTGACTATTGCGGCTATATTAATCTTTTATGATCCACAAATCACCATGCTAAATAAGTTACAAAAAAGATATTTTTATTGACTATATAAAATAATAAATCACTCTGGCTCTTCAGCTTCTATCTTCAAGGGCATGAAATGCATTTTATGTGCCATCATTACGCCACTCTTCCCTAGGTGTGAAAAATAAACACTTCTCTTAAATCATAATGTGGCAACTATTTCAATGGCAAACCTCAGTGCAAAAAGTGCAAGCTATTAGGTGTTTCTGCATCACATTTTAAAACCAGACAGGCTTTCTTAATTTGTTATTATTTTATGCTCCTGTCATAGGAAATTTTGGAGTACTTTTACCATTTAACAGAAAATTGAATCTCAGCCTGCTTACATCACTGCTTTCCCTAGAATGAACAGTTATTTTACTTGTAATACCATACTGTCATTTAGTGTGTTTATCTTATATATACCAGACTGATGGAACAACTAATGCATAAATGGCATAGTCAGTTTCATTGGTAAAAGCATTGTTTATCTCAAACATTTTACCATTTGTATGACAGCAATGACCTTTGCACACATGCCTACAAATAATGCATCTTTAGCGTCTGTAATTTCTTTAGGAAAATTACATATATATCACAGAAACTACTTTAGACACCATAGTATAATCTGAAAAACAAAAGTAAATATTAACAGAATCTTCTGTGCAATGAACATCAAGTTAAGTATGGTTATGAAAACGTTCGCTTTCTTTTCAAAGTTACTTTATGGTCAATCATCTCTCCATAGCAAGATAGAACAAAGCAGCAGTATTAGGCAACCAATCACGGGAGCCATAAGAAACTTAACTGTATACACTTTATTAGTGATCATCTCCCAAATCAAGCAGGGCCGTACATGATAACCTGATGTAAATTTCTGTTTACCCATATAGTCATCAATACTAGCCTTAAAGGTAGCCAAAGTAGTCCTTCCTTGATCTGTAGTGGTAACTTATTCCATAGGCTGGGAATGCATTGAGTTATGAGCCTATCCTTACAGTTAGTCCTGCTTATGTATAGGTAGAGATTTAGGTCCCTAGTACAGGTGTTTGTAGAGCCACTGGTTTTATGAAGAAATAGGAAGTCAAATAGGTTTGGGTTTTTCTCAACTTGAGAAGTGATAAACAAGTAACATCAAAGCAGCAGGTACGCTACTACTACTTCTATTATTATATATACTATTATATACTGTTATATAGTATTATATTATATTTTATTATATTATATTAGATTATATTATATTGTGACAATAAAGTTTACTTTGACTTATAAGAAAAGTTATGCTAATCTATCAAGATAGTTAGAGGATTCATGGACTTTAATTTTCTTGGTTAAAAATCATTCGGATCTTTCCGGTTGTACAAAATGCTTGGATTAAGACATGACAGAGGGAACATCATATTTAATGATGGGTCTTATAAGGGAGAGGTAGAGTTAGTTGTAGGATGTTTTCTTTTCTTGGAAATTAACTCAGGCAGACTTATTTATTTACTATGGTGGAAACATAATGACTGAATGAGAGAGAGAGTTGTCCATGTAAGTACCCATGTCTCTTATAACCTAAAGAGGAGTATCTGTGTAACATAGTAGATTTTTTGGGGTTCCTATTACATTATCAAACTTCCAGACGGTCAAACACCAGATGTTCGAACTTGAAAGATCGAAATGTGATAACATCGAAACATCAGAACTGAAAAACACACAACACAAGCACACCAAAAACCTTATAAACCTACACTAAACCTTACATACACAACTATCTATGCACTAACCTTAACCCAAACCCTAACCCTAAGGTCCGTCACTACCACACACTTACCTTACCAGCACCCTAACCCTAAAGTCTGTCACTATCGCACACTTACCTTACCAGTACCCTAACCCTAAAGTCCATCACTATCTCACACTTACCTTACCTGCACCCTAATCCTAAAGTCCGTCACTATTGCACACTTACCTTATCCGCACCCTAACCCTAAAGTCTGTCACTATCGCACACTTACCTTACCCACACCATAACCCTAACATCCATCACAATCGCACACTTACCTTAACCCGTTCCGTAACTTTCGCACCACAGGGGAGAAAATGTCGAAGCCGCAGAAACGTCCAACTGAATTCTTTCCCTGGCTAAGAATTCAGAATTCTACGGCTTTGACATTTTCAACTTTCGAACTTCCAGGTTCGAACTTCTGGTGTTCGACCTTCTGGAAGTTTGATTACGTAATAGGAACCCGATTTTTTTGATGAATGCTACTAAGCTGTTCTTTCTTTGCGTCCAGCTTTACACTGTCTTTATCATACCAGGTATATGCATATTCCAGCCCTTGTTGGAGCTGTTTAATGTCAGTGGATGTACAGATTACAGTTCCCAGCTTGCAGATACTAGCATTCTTAGTCAGCCACACTTCCTGGATATTGACTTGCATGTTTTCAAAATAAATGGAAAATAGGGGAAAGCCCAGCACTAATCTCTATGGTATGTCATTAGATAAAGTTTTACAATCCAGCTGAGTTCCTTTTGGTATGGCTATCTTGTTATTAACTGTTTTTGGATCTTAACCGGATTTGATGCCAATTGTGTTTTGGGAGAAAGCACCTTAATAAACCTGAAGCTGAACTTGAATGCATGTTACATCTAAGCCAATCTCTTTGTATTCTCTCCTAGATAATCTGTTTGTTATTGATAAACATTCTGTGCCAGCATTATTTAATTTTTACTTTGCAGGAAGGAAGTCCCTGAAAAAGAAGCAACTTAGTTTCCTTACAGAATGGCTACTGTCTTCATAAAAGATGTGTTTCTGTTTGGTAGTTTCCTATGTATTTTAGTTTTCATGCAATATTAGACTAAATCATTGAGGGTTATGATCAGATATCTGATCATAACTAACTTATGCATTCAAAAAATGAATATCAAGATATTTACCTCAAAAGCAAAATTTGAGAGGTGAATTTTGGTATCCACATCAAAAACACAAATAAGGATTAAGATTAATGAGACCCTATCATAATTCCTTGAATTGTATGGTAATTTATTTGCCTCATATACAACCAGTTAGAGAAAAACAGAAGAAAAATGTGTAAAGGTGCAAGGCTGTTTTCCAGCTTTCAATGGTTTTGAAAGCTGGTAAAATACTTTAGCAGTGTCAAACAGACAGCAGGTAGAAACAAAGTGCTCCTCTGAAGAACAAGGACCTTTAAAAGCTGTTAGACACTTTATTGTGCCACACTTCTTGTTTATACGTAGAAAAGTGATGATCTAACAGTTTGTAAAAGCTGTTTTACCTTCCATCACTGTTCTTTTCTGGATAGCACTTTCCTCTGTCAATCCCCAGTGTGAGACCTGATCTTAACAGCTATGAGGGGTGCTTAACAAGCTTGTCTTCCTCCTATTTTTGAAAAATAATTGTGGTGCAGCATGCACTACATAGAGGATTATGAGCAGGTCTCCAATTGTAACAGCGATATTATGGTTCCAGACATCGATGAAAGAAATTATTAAGGTGAATCTTGACATCCATGTCAAGAATACATATTTAAAGTTATGATCAGAGACTGGATCATAATACTTTGTAGTGCATAGAGCTTTATCTGCTCAATGTACTAATGGTTACAAAAAAAAAAGTGCAAAGTGTTTTTTCTGGCTTTGAAAGCTGATAAAGACCATAGTGAACATTGACAGTATTTAATAACTAGCATGAGACCAGATATTACCAGCACTTAGAAAGATGATTAACAATTGTTAAGCAGCTTTCTAAGTGCTGTTAATATTGGGTCTTGCACTAGAATAGCACTTAACTAGATTGCTTTTCCTCCCAATATTGGAGCATGATTGGATGGGAGATAGGAAATTCACCCCGGGGATCATGTCAGTCGCCCTGCTAGACAGGGGTCCAGAGAAGTAAATATTGTGGGAAGAAATATCCAGAGAATTGTTATGGCTAGGCTTGTATAGGCCCTAGGGCCGATAGCCTAGTACCAACCTATGAACCTATGAACCTATAATCACAGCACTCCATGTACTACATAGTAATTACATCTAAAAAGTTTACAGTTTGTGAGTTTGTGACAGCATGCATCAACATTTAAACCAATTCTATTCTTCTGCAAGGATTTCATGAAGGGAAAAATCCATTTCTTCCCCTGTGCATGCTCGTGCGTGCGTGCACACACACACACACACACACACACACACACACACACACACACACACACACACACACACACACACACACACACACACACACACACACACACACACACACACGCATGCTTGCGCACACACACACACACACACACACACACACACACACACACACACACACACACACACACACACACACAAACGGAGTAAAACTGCAGTGATCCAGGTGTTCGTTAATCTAATTTTTGGAGAAGTTTTCTCATGCTTCTGATTTTTGGGTAAGTAAAAATTCGATAATACAAAGTAGACCCCAGGTAATACCCGCACTCTACCTGCAACTCCAGTTCCTGAGGTATCATGTTTTTTGCTTCTTTCTAAAAATCATTTTTATTTGCCACAATATGGGTGGCAGCTGAGAAAGTACTCCAAGTGCTGTATCCTTGTGGATTCCAAAAGAGCTGGTCTTATAGTGGAAAAACGAGGGGGGTAGAGAGTGCAAATGGTGTGAATTCCAAGTAGTGTTAAATTGGGGTTAGAAAGAATATTATGGGCATACTTTAGAAGTTGTTTTTGACCTACGGCTTAGTTCTGGTCATGCATGAATTTTCAGGACCAGACAATGATGCATTTTGTTTAAGTCTCCTGCAATGAATTTAGCCATCTCAGTAGTTAGTAAGTTACTAAAAAAAAATGAAAGCAAATAATAACTTCAGAAGGCGTATGTCATTTAGAAGCTTCTAAATGGACTCTGTGGGTGAACATTGTGTGTTATGGCAGAGATCTCCAGTAGTTGATTTATTTTTCATTCTTTACCATGAAAAAATAACAGTGCTAGCCACTGCCTCTGTTTTTTTTTCTGAATCACTGATTTATTTTTTTTAATGTCAAAAGTCAACATTTTTGACATGGGGAATTTTAATATTTGGAATCTGTTAGACTTTTCTCTTGCATGTAAGATCCAGATCTCAGTTTGGTATGTATATTGGCAGTGGTTCCACAAGAAACCAAAAGCTTGGTGTCATTGGCCTATTAGACAAAGCAGCTGCTTACATATGTTATTTATAAAAAGTGAGAAGAATATAGTGCCCAAAATGGATTCCTTTCAAACTCCCTTGTTGTATGTCGAAGGCTAAGAAAGACAATGATCACCCGTTTAACTCTGTAGGAATGGTTGTAGAGGTAGCACCTTAACCAGTCACTAGATAATGAGAAGGACAATCCAATGCTAGTTAAGCACTTAACCATTAGATTATAATCAGTGGTATCAAAAGGTTTATACAGGTCATGAAGTGTAGCTACTATCTTTTCTTTGTTTAAGATGCTTTTGACCCACCCCAGAACATTTCCTAAAGCCATTTTATATGTCATGGATCAACCAATTTTAATCTTAAAAGGACAGAAATTAAAGAAGATGGTTTCATTTACCTTGAAATTGGCTTATAAGTGAGATAAACCATTAGTTAGCAATAAATGCAGAAGATATGATAACACATGGTAATGGTTTCTTTCCTTATTTATTGGACCAGTCCATTCCAATACTATGGTTTATAGTTTATCAGCTGAGCTACAATGAACTCCAAAGTCTGAGGAATTGATGTTGGAGAAATGCTTCTTAACTTCAACAGGAGTAACTTAATAAAGCATACATTCACATATGGCAGTGGTTCCAAAACTTTGCAAGCTGGAGGACCCCTTTTATAAAGGAAATATTTTGGTGGACTCCTACATCTTGGATTGCGTTTTTAGTCTATCAATTCATAATTAATATAAATAAAGCATACATTGTGTTTGGATCAACCTCCTCTATCCCCCCACAGCCATGAAGCCATTCCAGTGTCCCTTACTTGGCTATTTCTCCCCATTTGACATAAACACTGTTCAAAACTTGCAGTGTGAATACTATTTTCTGCTTTACTTCTACAATGATTGCAGATATTTGGATTTAATTTAAAACGTTTATTTCAAATTTTATAGCACAAGCACTGATAGACAGTTGCTAAACAAAGCAATACAGTCACAATAAAAACAGACTTAGCATTACAACTTTTCTGCCTTTGAAAGTCACATTCACTGTGATTTAAACTTATAGTTTGAAACATTTTTCCAGTACGCAATGAAACAAAACATATGAACCAATAAAAAGGATTCTTAGGGTAAAATCATAGATGAACATTTGAGTGTTAAGGAATTACAGTGGCAGTTAAGATTAAATGCAATGGTTTACCCAAAACTAAATGAATCTTGCTCCTTGTGTCCTGTTTTAAAGTTAAGACATTATAATGTTAAGTAAAAATCAATAATTTTAACCAAAGTTTTTATTTAGGTTATTGGTATGATTGTTAATTAAAGTTTTAAAATATTTTTTGCTGTATATGAGAATAGATTGTATGTATGTGTGGTCAATCATGTGACAAGCTTTTAATGATTTAATTGGTGTTTTAATTATATAAATTGAAGATGTTTCTAATGTAATTAGTTCTGATGAAGTTCCATTGAAGGAGGAACGAAAGCACTTAACTGTGATTAAAGTTTGGATAAGAGTTTTTTGTTTGTCTTCCTATTCCTTCCCATAGGGATTCTGGCAATTTGTGTATGAATGAATAATGACAAAACTGCCCAGTTCAGAACATTTCAACCATAAAAGGCCACTCAAACTTCTGTCATTGCAATCTACCAATATCATCAATATGCACAATCATTGCAGAAGTACAAGTTATCTGAATAATTCCACAGTAAGGAGATCTGTAACTAATTAAAAGGTTGCTGCTAGCAAACAAGTTTATTTTTCAGTGTTTCATCTACAAATTCAGTGCCTGCTACCCTTGAAGAATAAGTTGCTTATGTCACATTGCAAAAAATGGTAAGCTGGTAATATTGCAATAGGCCAGGGAATTGATGGCAAACTGAAAACAGATTCATCATTACTAGGCATCTCATCCAAATGAGGACATACTCAGGACTCCAGCACCCCACCCTCTTATAATACAACACACTATCAGCAATCCAGCTACATGCTGTGGGAGCAGAACCCTTCTGCATCAAGACACAAGCATGCTACCTGTTATGCTACTAACACTGCTTTAAAACTCTGTACCACAACAGTGATATTGTTTGCTAACAAAACAGTTGCACATTGTAATCAGACTTAGCATGACCAACAGTAAACTTCTCTTTCCTTGAAGTTCACAATTCCTTGAAAGGCACTTGAAACTAAATTCCTTGAAAATTGCACCTGAGACTCAGTTCTGTGAAAAATGCAGCTTTTGTATTTGGGGTAGGATTCAGGCTCTTCTTTCCTGTAGGTAAGATACAGGATTTGAGCCTAAGCAAATTACTAACCACCTCCTAACCCTAAGGGCATTTCACACACACACACACACACACACACGCACACGCACACGCACACGCACACACACACACACACACACACACACACAGCATACCTGTCAACCTCGTAGCACAAGACATCTGGACAAAGCTTGTCATAATGGGGGAACAAAGGTCCAAAACTAGGGACACATTTTAAATATTGCTGTTATAAACTTTTCTGAAAGATATGATGTCTAAAGCTCAAATGTCTGCCATTATTTTCTGACTTCAGTCAGCAATGATTTTCCAGGTATTTGCCAGAAAAACACAATTTTATGAGAAATAGACCGAAAATATGAGGCAAAAATTTGGATATTCTGTGAAAATCTGGACAGTTGACAGTTATGTTTTTAACTGTACCACGTCTTATACAAGCCTTGCTTTAAAAAAAAAAAAAAAAAAAAAAAAAAAAATATATATATATATATATATATATATGTGTGTGTGTGTTTGTGTGTGTGTACATATATATATATATATATATATATATATATATATATATATATATGTATGTATATATATATGTGTGTGTGTGTGTGTGTGTGTGTGTGTGTGTGTGTATGTATATATATATATATATATATATATATAAAATATATTTCTTCAGGCTCTTTGAACAAGATCTTGCAAGATCAACAGGATCAGCTCTGTAGTACTGGTTTATTTATATTAATAGCTGGCAAAAGGGAGAGATGCGAAACATAAAGCTACCACCATAAAGCCATGACTTTAACTGGCTTACATGGAGGAAACAGAACGGTTGTTTAAATTTCCCTCCAAGTTTCAACTGCTGGGCAGAAAACATAGGGCAAGCAAGCAGCTGCTCAGCTTCAGCCACAAACATGGAAGCTATTCCTTCTTCTTCTTCTAAAAACTCAGGGCAAACAGCTACTTAGCCACAAACACAGAACTTTTCACAGACAGGGAAGTCTCTTTCTTTTCTTGTTATTTTTTTGTTAATTGAGGGTGAGCAGTGGAGCCTTTTTTTTTTTTTGTCTAATACACAAGGTTGTTTGCAAGCCCTGAACTCATGGACGATGCAGAACTCCAAAGTACAAGTGGGTGCATATCCTGAACTCATTGACTCCTAGAATTTATCGTAATACCCCCAGGTGCCTGTGGATCACAGTTTCAGAATCACTGACATATGGTACAGACATATGAAGAACTCTCAGGAGGTGATAGCTGAAAGTCAAGGACATGCCACTACAAAATTAGTTCTTAAAATCATTAAAATTAGGCTTCTAATGTTTTTTTTTTTTTTGAGGGCGTGGGGTTAATGCAGGCAAGTGATCCCAAGTTTGGAAATTATGCATACATCTCCAGTCATCTTTAGATGATGTGGCATTATTTTAATTGGCTTCAAATAAATTTTCCTTGCCATCTCTAATTAGCACTTTGTAGGTTTACTCAGCTCCTGCAGGTCTCAAGATCAATGGAGCTTTTAAAAGTGATACAAAACTCTCAGACCTTGTCTCTTCAAATCATGCTGCTCTGATACCTGGTGATATCCAGCAGACATGATTACACTTGACTCTATTTCTTTTTTTCTAGGAGACAGGGCATTAAAGATGGAGACACATTTATTGAAAAAATCAACATTGTGTAGGAAAGAACATTTACAAATGAGTACTTACTATTTGTTTGTTTTCCAAATACCACAAGTATGGCTCTGATCAATGATAGAATCTGACATAAGCTGTGGCATTATATTATTAAATTAGCACATACTATGAAATCTTTGATGCCATGGGCAACACACCTATCTATTTATTCTAATTCTACAAATAAGGCACTCATAACAATGTCGATTAATTTGGGTAACTTTGAGATGCATGTATGAAACCAACGTTTTCATATAATTGTGGGACCTAAATGAAAGACTGTTGATGAATGAGCTAAATAAAATGAGTGCTGGATGTCACACTAAGAAGTTAAGGCTGTAGCTTGTAAAAAGCCTATGCCTCCTGAACCTTCATACGGTCTGTCTTTTGGAATATTGAATACGTAGCCAGTTTAACTTCTCCATTGTCCAAATTTCTATTACTCTTGCAACATTAGAGGGATAGAGCTCAACTATTCAGAAATGAAAATAATGATTAGGTAAAGCACATTCTGAAGTTTATTAAAATATCAATATAAGGAAAACAATTGTATTATTTGTACTGATGTTTTAATAAACTACTGGCCTTGCTTTTCCTGACCTTTCTTACATTTATGGATATCTTCTTCATATTATTGGTCTGGAATATCTTATCAAACCTGGCTACACTGTGTAACTTGACCAGTGCATGCATGTGATCACATTTACAACAAATACTTTTGGTATTTACTTGTATTAGTTAAAGGCAGGTAAAACAACCCAATGATATTGGGTGAGGGTGAGAGTAACCTTAAACATAATCAGAAAGAGGATTAGGGTTAGAGGTTACGTTATCGAATAGGAAGTAAAAGGAAGGGTTAGCCTGAAAAGCTGGATGTACTAAAAGGAATGAAGTGGAGGTACAGTGGTTGAAGGCATGCATCTGGTGTGAACAGGCAGTTGGTATACATTGGGAACAAGTCCTAAATACAGAAAATAAAGGTGGAGAAGTTGAAGACGTCAGGACATCCCTGGCACCAGAACTAGTCCAAGTCAAGAGTTAATGCTTGAGGTGTACCAAATTTCCAGTTCTAATCACAAGTTAAAAACTGCTAGATCAGAGAGTAACCAGTGAACATTTTTCCTGAGTAACCTCTAGTGATACAGATCTTCCTTTAATGTTTTCAGTAGTAAGTGTAAAAGGCTAACAAAAATGTATTTTAGCCATATTTAAAAAGCATAATATTAAAAATAAAATAAATAATTAAAAGGAAAACACAGTAATTTAGTTCTTCTTATCCAATTTTGTAGACTCTTGATCTTAAGTGATGAGACCTTGACTCTTAGATGGAAGTGCACCATGGCATCATGAGTGCTGTAAATCAGTACTCCATGGGTGAAACTTGTACTGCCCCTGTTAGATGTTACCCAAGATGTAGGCCTGAGCTTCCCTCATTCCAGGATAGTTGATCAAGCAGTGATCAGTATCTCTCACCATTCTTCTTGGCCATTTCCTGCAGGCACCCAGCCACTAGATGAACTCAGGTCATCAGTGCCAAAATCAGGGCATTACCCCTCTTTCCACAGATCTGGCAGACATTAAAACTTTTGATGACTCATTAGTTAAATTGTAATGTGAGTGAAGGCTGGTTCAGTGGTGTTGAGGGATGAAGCCCAAACAGGGATGCTGTCCGGGGAGAGATATATAATTCTTGCAACCCAGCAGCTACTCTAGACACTCAAAACATCAGAGACAGTTGTAGTGTGTAACCCTTTCAAATCCAGTTTCCAGTGCAACATATCTTTTATTAAGTTCATAGTGGCTATTCTTCCAAGTCACTACAGCACAAGTACTGCAGACATTTCAACAGCACTATGGAGGTTTTTTTAGACAGGCTAAAGGGTAAAATAAATAGTGTTTCATTTATGCATAAAATACAGCTAAGCAGAAAGAAAGAATAACCTTGCAGGTCAAGCATGAGAGACTGTTTATTAAAAAGAAAAGATAAGCATAAAGTGTATAGAAAATACAGAAATACAGAATGTTCTTTTTTCAAGGGAAAGATTCAATCTTGCCAGCTACAGAATGTTCCTTAATGGAATGTTAAATAAAGCACATATGAGACCAAGCCTGGAAATAAATGGAACCAAGGCTAAGAGGGAGTGTAAAGCATCACAGAGTTTTGGTATTATTAAAATATACTTCAGCTACAGTTAGGGAAGTAATTTAAGGTTAGTTAGTTTGTTCGGCCTGACATTACAGACACTCGAGCTTGAGTACGGAAGTCAGGTCAAATAAAGACTGTTTCCATTTACATTATTCAGGACAATCAGAAGATATGTGCAGAAACTTAGAATATATTTAGCAGCACTATTATTGTCAGCACTGTTAAGGAAGACAGTATTCGGACATTGTGAACATCTAATAAAGTCTTATTGAATAAACTACAGTGTTTGGAAAATTCATTCTGAAAAGTACAAAAGACATGACCCATAATGGAGAGTCTGCCACCTATTCAGCATGAGTTTGGGTAATTAACAGATAAAAACTTTTGTTCTCAGCTTCATTACAGTGTTTCCAGCTAATTACGGTACAGTACAGTCTTATCAATTTGTACAGTTATAACATAGATTATCCAGGTTCAATTGGTGATTTGGCTTCTGGATGAAACAATCAGGGGTGTGTGGGAGCATATGTCTCAACTTTCCAGATTTTTGCCTCATATTTTTGGTCTGTTCTTCATAAAATTGTGTTATTTTTTTTTTTTTTTGACAAAATCGCTGTGTATTGAAGTCATTAAATAATGACATGCATAAGTGAATATTAGGATAATTGGCCTGAACTGCCATTTTACTCCAGCTCTACACTTACACCTGCTGCCACAGGGCTAGTTTAAAACTATAGATTAGTACTAGGCTAGCTGCCCTTGTGGGACATTTTAAGCCTAGCCAATTACCCATGGGAGAATGAAACCCTACACCCTGTGTCGGTAAGGTAAATACTGCAGATCAGTATGTATTTATACCTTTAAGAAGCTTCCATGGGCTTGCACATGTGTATATAATTACTGAGCATGTGCAAGCCTGATTGCCATTTTGTAGAGAGTTGTTGAGATGTAAGCATGCATGTATGTAATGATCTGTCAGTTAATCAGTTTGTTTATATTTTATGTTAATGCTGTCCATCCTGATGTGTTTCTATATAAGAAAGCATATAAATGAACTACCCTGCCTGATTGTCTTGAATCATAACATAGGATGAGTGACGGTGTCAGAATGGGATCCAGAATCAAGACCAAGGGGCACTCAGTTAATGTTAGAAGAATGTACAGGAGTGGATCATCCCTACTGCACATATAACTCACAAAAACAGGTCAGAAACAAATTTCAGGTACTAAAATTACTTAAATGATTTCTTATTCTGAAAATATAAAACAAAGCACTCAGAATGCTCAAAATGATGTTTTAATTAAACAAAATGTCAGAAATTGTGACATATTGATAAAAAATATTCAAAATAGTTATGAAAATGTTTGAAATAATGTCTGAATCATATAAAATGTACAAAATAATGAAAACGGCCACATTTGTTTTGCTATGTGCTACTTTTTCACATTAATTAAACCTATTTGAGATATCCAAAGTGTATAAAGGTTCACAAGTTTTGTGCAGTATTACAGTGCCGCTATTTTGCAAAATACAGCCATTTCAAAGCATATTTCACAAAGTATAGTATTTCAAGGAGTTTATTGTGCATTTGAATGTTATTAGAAGTACTGGCTGTGTGTGTGTGTTTGTATATAATTACAAAGATCATATTTTCAGTGTGTTTGGGCATACCTTGTTGGCATGGTAGACAGATTTTGAAAACCAGCTCCACTTGTATTTGATTATAAAATTGCAGAAAATTGGAGAGTGTTTGAGTAAGAGTACAATATTTTCATACAAACTACATTTTCTGATAAAGATGCACATACAAAAGCATTTATTTTGCTTAATTTAGCTGGTTCAGAAGCCATAGAAAGAGATCATTCATTTGTGTATGCACCTGCTGTGTTTGCAGGAGAGGGGGAAAATGTCATATAGTGGTACCGGCTGAAACAAGGGAAGACACCTAGTGCTTAAAATGTAAATTTAGAGAAATGTGTAACCCTCAAATGAATATTACAATTGAAAGGCACTTATTTTACACAAGGGATCAAAAGCCCGCTGAAACTTTTGCAGCATATGTAACTGACTTGAGAAATAAGGCTAAAACGTGCAGATTTGGTGATTTCAGGGATGAGTTGATAAAAGACAGACTTGTGTGTGGTATTAAAGATGATGCTGTGAGAAAGACTTTGCTTTGTGACAGTGATTTAACTTTGAATAAGGCCATTGAGATTTGTCAGATATAAAAGCTTACAGAAATGCACACAAATCTGCTTACTAATGAGAAATGCATACTCCCAGTATCTTCTAGTGCTAATGTTGATAGTATGCAGCATGTGGTTAAAAAAACAGGCCCAAGCACATGGCAGCTATGGGGAGACCTGCAACAGTCCCTGGAAAACCCCATAGTTTTCTAGCAAATTCCAGAGTGTGAGTGCGCACAGTCTCAGTGAAGGACAAAGGTGAGTCAGCAAACTCAAAGCATGTACCCTCACCTAGCCTCATAGTCAACTGTCATAATTGTGGTGGCAACAATGTGCCTAAAAGAGAAAAGTGCTTAGCTTTTGGTCAGCAATGCCACAGATGTAAAAAGTGGAATAATTTCCAAAGATTTTGTGAATGAAAATAGACTCATTCTTTTATTAAAAGAGAACATTCCAAGAGACAAGTTGTTCAATTAGAAAGCTGTGACTCTACTTTTTATGTTAATGGTGTGTCATTGCTTAATGAAACAGTCAATGCAGTAGATTAATGGGCAAAGAATGAAGTATTTTGTACTGTTCATAGGTTCATAGGTTGGTACTAGGCTATCAGCCCTAGGACCTATACAAGCCTAGCTATAACAATTCCCTGGCTATTTCTTCCCACACTATTTACTTCCCTGGACCCCTGTCTAGCAGGGCAACTGTCGTGATCCCCGGGGTGAATTTCCTTTCTCTCATCCAATCATCAAGGTTCCTTTTGAAGAGGTCCAAAGAGACGCTCTGCTTGACATGTATGGGCAGTCTATTCCAGAGTCTGGGGAGTCTCTGGGTCAGGAACCTATCCCTCCAGCATGTTTTGTTTATTGTGATGACAAGGTTTATATCCCAGTTGCATGTGGCTCTGAGGGATTGGGATTTCTTTAAGTGCAGCATGTCCAACAGCTCTGGGTTTGATATGGCCTTGTATGTTAAGCAGAGATCGCCTCTGAGTAGACGATATGCGACAGAGTATAGCTGGAGTTTTAATGAGGAAATCCACCATGTAAGCTTGAAAGACAGCTATTCTACTTTCACCCACTCTGTTTTTTCTATCTATGCTGATCTTTTCAAAGACAAACTAGGCAAACTACCATTTTTGTACTCTATGAAGTTAGACTCCAAAGTCAACCCAGCTGTCAGACCAGCCCGGAAAGTTCCAGTAGCTATGCAGAACAGAGTACAGTTGATACATCTAGATAAAATGGTGCAGCAAGGTGTAATTTGTCCAGTTGGTTCATCAACCCCAACTGAATGGGTATTTTTCATGGTAGCAGCTCATAAGAAAAGTTCAGATGTTATCAGTATATGCATTGATCCAAGAGATTTGAACAAAGCACGAAAAAGACCTCATCATCCAATGTGTACTGTTGAAGAAGTTACTACTCTTATGCCAAAATGCCTCTGTTTTTTTCTGTTTTGGATGCAAAGAGTTCATTATGGCAAATTCTGCTTGATCGAAAATCGTCATTGCTAACCATTTTCAGTACTCCTTTTGGCAGGTACAGATTTTTGAGAATGCCATTTTGGATAAATTCTACCAGTGAAGTCTTCCAGCATGCCATGGAACACATTTTTTTCTGGATCTCCGTGTGCTATTATAGTAGATGATATTCTAGTAGGAGGTAATGGTGAAGCCGAGTATGACAGAAACCTCAAGAAAGTTCTGGAAAGAGCACGTGAAGTGAATCTCAAGCTGAATCCTCAGAAGTGCAAATTCAGGCTAGGAGAAATTACTTATGTTGGTCATTTGTTTACCAGTTAAGGCTTATGACCAGACACTTCCAAGCAAAATGCTATTCTTGAGATGCCAGTTCCAGACAATATTCAAGCCCTGCATTGTTTTCTTGGCATGGTTAACTACCTAGGCAAGTTCATTCCAGACTTGAGCTAACTTTCACACTGCTCAGAGAGTTGACTCGCAAAGATGTATCTTGGCCCTGGTTAGAACAACTCCAAAGAACATTTGATGTCCTGAAACAGAGAATTGACAGTCCACCAACCCTCAGATACTATGATGCTCACAAACCAGTAACTCTTTCTTGTGATCCTTCGAAATTTGGTCTTTATTTTTTTATTTATTTTATTTTATTTAACATCTGTTTACCAGGAAACTCACACTTGGAACAAAGCCAATTTTCAGTGAAGGCCTGGGAAAAAAACACTCCAGATTCATGTCTTTGTGCATGAACATGGCCTTGGTGCAGTCATTCTTCAGGAGGTTAGACCAGTAGCCTATGCATCCAGAACTCCAACCCAAACCGAGATGCAGTATGTACAGATAGAGAAAGAGCTCTTCGCAATTGTGTTTGCATGTTCGATGTTTCATGATTATATTTATGGTAGACCTAGTTAAATCAAAACAGATCACCAACCTCTACTCACTATTTTGAGAAAGCCTTTGCATACAGATCCTGCCAGATTGCAGTGCATGATGTTGAAATTGCAAAAGTATAATTTAAATTTTGTCTACACAAAAGGCAAACTTCTTTATCTCGCTGATACTTTATCCAGATCACCCAGAAATACCACCGAACAGCATGAAAATGAGCAATGATTTTGAAGTCATGGAAGTGAGAAATTTTTCTTCCACATGTCTTGATGAGCTTAGAAGCTATACAGCCACAGATCCAGTTCTTCAGAAGCTCAACCACTTTATCAGTAGAGGATGGCCATCAAAGCAATTTTTTTTATCAGTTGGCCTGCAATCATATTTTCCTTAAAGAGATGAGATTTTGTTTGACAATTGTATCATCATGAAAGGTCCAAAAGTGATTGTTCCAAAATCCTGACAACAAGAGGAGATTACCATCTTACATCATGGCCACCCAGGAATTGATTCTATCAAAAGAAGGACAACAGAACTAGTGTTTTGGCCTTCTATGTCAAAGGATATTGAGAGAGTACTTTCATCTTGTTCTGTATGCAATAGTACTAAGCCACATCAACAGAAAGAACCACTTCACCTAAACCAGATTCCTGAACTACCTTGGTCAACAGTAGCTACAGACAATCTTGAATAGAATGGTCAGCATTACTTGGTGTTAGTAGACTCTTATTCACATTGGTTCGAGATTGACCTACTTCCTAATTTAGCATCCAGTACTGTTATTACTAAGTTGAAACATCATTTTGCAGTCCATGGTAGTCTGCACAAAGTTATTTCTGATAATGCTGCACAGTTTACAAGCCAGCAGCTCAAACGATTTGCTGAAGAGTGGGACTTTATTCATATTAGGAGTAGCCCTGCGTATCCACATTCATATGGTTTGGCAGAACATGCAGTTCAAAGTGTGAAACGGTTACTAGAGAAGTCAAAATGAGACAACAGTGATGTTTTCTTGAATCTCTTGAATCTCAGAAATATTCCTTGTGATAAACATCTTGGTTCACCTGCACAGAGATTTCTGTTGAGACAAACCAGGTCCACATTACCAATTAGCAGCAATCTACTGGTTCCATGTGTCAAGAACAACAGATCTGTGAAAGCCCATCTATTGAAGAAGCACTTATCCCAGAAGTCTTATTATGATAAGACCTGCAGACTGCTCAATCCATTATGAGAAGGGGAGATAGTGAGGATGCAGACTTCACAATGTTTTGATCAGATTGGAGTTGTGAAAAGTGTATGCCAAGTGCCAAGATCGTACATTGTGGAATCACAAGGAGTAGAATTTAGGTGGAATCAGAAACATTTAGTACTGGTGTCCAAGCCTCTATTGCAGCATCTTGCCTGTGAAAATGACTCTAAATCTCAGAGTGAGTTATCCAGTGTTCCAGTTCCAGAGGACATTCCAGCAAATATCCCTGTTCCTGAGAAGATTCCTGAAACTCCTGTAACAGATTGTTCACCAATGACTGCCCCTGTTGCTAAACCCAGTCCAAATTGCTATATCACTAGATCAGGTCGCATTTACAGACCATGTTCCAGATACATGGCAACTTGGACATGAACATTGTGTTTATTTCTCAGTGTCTGTATAATTGCACGTTTTTTTTGAGATGTCATTTTATTGTGGACGATTCACTAAAGAGGGAGGATGTAGATCAATATGTATGTATACCTTTAAGAAGCTTTCCATGGGCTTGCACATGTGTATAAATAATGAGCATATGTGAGCCTGACTGCCATTTTGTAGAGAAAAGTTGAGATGTAAGCATGCATGTATGTAATGGTCTGTCAGTTACTCTAAAAACATACATTTATATTTTATGTTACTGCTATCCATCCTGATGTGTTTCTATATTATTATTATTTTTTTTATTTAATATTTGTTTACTGGGAAAGTCCAACTTGGAACAAAGCCAATTTTCAGTGGAGGCCTATGGAGAAATGCTCCAGGCGCATGTCTTTGTAACGTGGGAGGAAAACTGAGTACCCAGAGAAAACCCACATAAACACAGGGTGGACATGCAGACTCCACACAGAAGGCACTCCATCCTAGAAATGAACTGGAGCGCCTCTTGCTGTGAGGCAAAAACACTACTGCTACACCACAGCGCCGTCCATTATATTATTATATTCTATATAATAAAGCATATAAATGAACTACCCTGCTTGTTTATCTTGATTCATAACATAGGATGAATGGCAAATACCTTAACCATTATGCCAACCTCCATCCATTTGAATTTCTGACTTCATATCCTTCAGAAAAATGCATGCTAACATAAATCCTGTTATTCTAGCAACTTTTGGAGTTTATAAGAGCAGTATATATATAAAATCTGCCCTATTTTAAGATCTTTGTCCCCCTCGTTATTTTAGGCTTTGTCCAGATTTCTTGCACTAAAAGTTTGAGAGGTATGGGTAGTAGTGAATGGCAGATACTGGCTTCTAAGTTTCAGCAGCAGATGGAGATGGTTTGGTATTCTGTAAAACTGGCTTCCACAGTGATAGTACAGTGTGCAATATTAGGGATATATGCTTTTCTCTGTCATTCTACAATACTCGGTAGCCTTCCTGAGGAATGAGTAGGACCATGCAAGATGTTATGTGTGTGTGTGTGTGGGGGGGGGGTGTCCAGAAATACTGCACTTGTGATAAGTGAAGACCAGTTGCAACATTGGTTCCTGTTACTAGAAGAGCTTTCATAAATCTCCCATAAGGAATAAAATAAATCACACATAAGGAATAGAGCTATATAGGAATGCTGATGAAATGTTATGACTACCATATGAAAAGCACCTTGAAAAACTGAAAACCAGGTATCCTATGTGCACTACAGATGAGTTTTTAACCAGTTCCCTTGGTTTAATTTTTCCAAGTCCATTTCCCCATGATGAATGCTGCTATGTGAAGAGACGCATGAATGATCCAGTGCTAACACAGTTGTGTGATATAGTTGGCCTAGATGTAATGACTTGCTACATCCTGATTTTTATGATACAGAACAGTGTCTTTCTAAATGCCAAAGAGCCATCTTGTGTGACTCAAGAGAGGTAATTCTAGCCAAACAATATTCCAGATACTACATAAAAGGCGTACGCATGGGCAGTAAAAATAAATCCCCTTTCCAAGTTTTGTGAGGTAGTCAAGCACTGATAAACAGAATGGAAACTTAATCAAAAATTACAATGGTTGTCAAAAAAACAAATTCACCACAACCTGCACATCGGCATTTGTGGAAATGGCCATATGTAGAGTGGCAATGTAATT
Organism: Protopterus annectens; assembly: GCF_019279795.1. Lineage (NCBI taxonomy): Eukaryota > Metazoa > Chordata > Ceratodontiformes > Protopteridae > Protopterus > Protopterus annectens. The sequence goes on from NC_056745.1 coordinate 450,254,436, forward strand.
ATACTGACTTTCAGGTTCTTTCAGGGACTCTTGTGTTCCTAATCACATGGATGCATATGCAGAATGGACTAAAATAATCTGTAGTTAGTCAACAATAAGTGAAAAGAAAAGATCAGTGTTAATAACAATTTTGCAGGAAATGTCTTGCCTTAGACAGCCCACATCAAAAAAAAATCAAAATGTGTTTTGCAAAATAGACTGGATAAGATTTGCAAAATTGTTCGAGAAAATCAAGAAAGCTATGCACCCCAACTGTAAGCCCCTGCAACATGAACAATAATTTTCTCTTCATATGTCATAATGCCCCACATACCCATAACACACCAGCAATATTATTCTTGAACAGAAGTTTGCTGTCTAGACTGGACAAAGTGTAACTGGGAGAGCATGCATGTAGAACACTGCAAAAAAAAGTAGTTCCAACATATCAGTTTCCAATGACATTGAAAATTGTTACTCAAATCAGCAAGTGTTGACCGGTCACTACAGAAATGACAAGTTGTAACTGGACTGCACTTCTTTATGGACCAAATCTCTCAATTGTATTGCTGGTATGGGACATGGAATGTGGAACATTGAGAAAACATGTAAACCAGTTACGAAGTGCTCAAAAAACATCTAAAACCTAACAAATGAAAACAACCGAATCTGACCTGCAAGATGGCTGTGTGACTAGAAGTGGTGATTCACTATGGCTCACGATTGTCCAAAAGGAAATGGTTGACCAGCTTTTCTTCTAAAAATAGACTGGTTGAACAAATATTTGATCTGAAATAGCTGGATGAACAAATTTGTTACACAGCATTCTGTAACCAGCCCTTCTGCAGTTCCTACCCTCATATTACTTTTATTTACTTAACATGTGTTTATCAGGAAAGTCCGACTTGGAACAAGCCAATTTTCAGTGGAGGCCTGGGGAGAAACCCATGTCTTTACAATATGGTTGGAAACTGGAATAAACCCACACACATGCAGGGAGGACATGCATATTCCACACATACAAGGCAACATAAGTCTATTCTTTCTCTATAGCTTCTCAGATAAAATGCATTTCTATGACTTTCCAAATGACAAATGTTTGTACTTCTCCTGACTCTAATTCCCTCTGTTGCCTGACCATTTTAATGGATCACCACATAGTCCTTTCATCCATAAAATATGAGAAGCAACCCCAGACAAAGAGAGTGTTAAATGGTCCTATCCTAAAACAAAACAAATGTGATGGAGCAGCTGCCTACTATAACTTCCCTGGCTTTGGACAGTCATCTGACATAGAAGGATAAACCATAACTACTTCCCGGGCAACAAAGGTTCGATTAGCAACTTGGGCATCTGAGGTATCAGTAAGGTGGGATGGACAAGCCCATTGCAGTTGAGGAGTGTATTCATCTAGGCATTCCCTGTGAGGAGTCATTCTCCATAGAGGGAAATAGCTCTTGGATGTAACAGGCAAATGCAGGGATGAGGTGCTACCAAGTGTTAGGTCATAAATGAAGCATTTCCCCAGTGTAAGCAGTCAATGGCAACGCCCCCCCAGGTTGCCTTTAGGTTGCATATGTGGCTCAGCCTTTGAATAAAGAATATCTGGGGCAGTAGGAGAAGGCTGATAAACATGTCATTGGACAGGGGAACTGGGGTAGATAGAAATAATGAAGCAGAAGTGGAACATAAAAAACTTCCATGGCTAACATCAAGGCAATATAAAATATCCATGGAGCTGCTGTACTCATATGTTTATTCCCCCCTAAATAGCACTGAAATCATTTCTAAACTGATTTTGGACTATTTAGATTCACAGGTTAATAAGGAAGCACTAGGCAATCAGTCTACAAACCATTGGAAGCCTAGGAAATTAACCATGTTTAAAAGAACCCTCCGGCCTTTCAATTACTAAGTGCTGTAGATGTTCATCTTAACCATGGGGCAGCTACTATTTCACTTAGGTCTGTCACCATATTCATTTTTCTCAAGTCTAGGGAAATTGAATGTAGACACTATAAACAATAAATGGGACCGTGAGGAGAGGAATCCTGGCTCTACAGTGAAAACACAGACCTAGCCAGTCTTTCTGTAATATGACTGAAAGATAATTTAGTTTTTTCTCAGCATAACAGTAGGCATTACTAAGATTTCTTAAGAAAAGGAGTTGACAATACACTAATGAAAATATTTTCCACTTAAATAAAAAACACTTTCATAACAGAGTCAAAGACACTGGCAGTAATTAGTAAACTATTTAATTTAAATGGCTGATAACCCACCTAACCATTGCAACTCATGCCATTAGTAGCACAAATACATACCTCCACCATCCTCTATGAATCTTTGAAAAGATGCTATCAGCCACGTACATAATATTTGGCTGTTGGCAGAAGAACACATTAAGCATCTTGTCTATCCATTAACAGTATTTAATATTCATAGGTTTATAGGTTCATATGTGTATACAAATTTGATTTATATAGGGAGTGATTTACTGGCTGTCTCTGTCCATCAGTGACATAGGTGCCAGATTGGGGGTGAATTTCTGATTACCCATCAACTGGTCCAAGTTCTACTAAAATAGAGTTAGGGAGGAACTCTGCTTCATATGGATGGGGAACCTATTCCAAAGAATAGAAAACATATCTGTCACTCAAACGTGTCCTATTTGTGTTACAGGCAAAATGTTGGTCTTTCAATCTAATCATTCTGATGGTGTTTATTATACACATGTACAAATCTTCATCAAAACAGGGTCCAGGGATGCCTTGTACAACAGACAAAGATCACCTCTTTGAAGTCTGTTAAGATATCAAGTAGATTGACAGGGAATTGGCATGATTAGCATAGGACATTGTGTTTACAACCTGTATTTTGCTTGTAAGGAACCTTTATGGATGTTCTAGTTGCTGCATGTGTCTGGTCACACACCGAAGGCCCATCATACTCTATGATGGGTTTGTGAGGGATGAGCACAGTGGTATGATGACCTCTCTGGACTGAGATGCCATGCTCTTACTTATAAGTTGAGCAGTATAGAAGGATTTTCTTACAACCTTAGACATATGTTAGCCAAAAGCTAGGTTACTATCTACATGAGTTCCCAGATCCCTGACTAGTAAATCAACGTTTAGGGGTGTTTTATTGATGGTATAGTTACCTGGCAGTGGCCAACTTCCCAAAAGGTACTATAATGCATTTCTTGATATTGAGTTTTAAGCCATGGCTTTGGCACCAAACGTTTGTCTGTGTTAGACCTTCCTGAAGGGTATTCTTGTCTTGGGGTAATTCAATGACTGTTTCAGTTTGCAGTCATTTGCTAACTTGGTTATCCAGAGGCCTTTGACATTGGCTCTGGCATCCAAGAAATACATGCTAAAGAGGAGTGGGCCCAGCACAGAGGCTTGAGGGTCTCCACTGTTTCCCAACATCTTTGCGGAGGAGTCCTCACCAAATCTAACCTCTTAGTTCCTATCCCTGAGCCAGCTAACTACCCAGCATGTTATAAAGAGGTTTATACCTAGCTCCATTAAGTTTGTTGACAATGCCCAAGCGGAGTATTGTATCACATGCTTTAGCCAGATCTAAGTAGGCAGCATGAACAGTTTTCCACTCACCTGTTGCCTTGGTGACCTTCCCAAAGAAATCCACCAGGTTCAGTAAATTTCCACGATAATTCTTTTTGTGGCTTTGCAAATAAGACAAGTCAGACAAATGGGTCTGTAGTTTCCAGGATCTGTTGATGGTCCTTCCTTCTAAAGAGAGATAATTTTCACAGTCCTCCATTCACATGGCACAAAGCCAGTTTTAAGACTCTAGTTAAATACTGACTTCAAGGATCCTGACAAGTCATATATTAGACTGTTCAGAAGGCATCCTGGGATGTTATCTGAGCCCACTGAGGCTGTGTTCGTGGCTCTAAAGATCACATCCAGTACATCCTTCCTAGTTAGAGTTGGAGGGGTTATGTTCGTGGGTATTTTTTGGCAGAGTGGTTGGAGGTGACAGGAGTTAAAGTTGGAAATGAATTTGCCTGGTAAATGAATTTGTCTGGTAACAGGTTTGCTTTGCTACATTGCAAGGTTTTCTGAATGTGGCACCATTAACTACCAGTTCAGCACATTGATGTTTGCTGGCCTTGAGGTTTTTGACATAGCTGAAGAAGGTGTTAAATTTATCTTTTACCTGGAAGGCTATCTTAACTTCAAAATTAGCTTTGTTTGACCTAATTAGCCCAGTTGGTTGTGCATTTAGTTGGATGAGAACGTTTTTATCTTTATGTGCATTACCATTCCTGACTTTTGCCATCATTTTTTTCCTTTTGTTGTATATTTGCTTTAATTTGGGATGCCACCAGGGCAGTTACTTTCTGGAGCTAGTTCAGGGCTTACTTCTGGTATGTACCACAGGTTTATATTGGGATTGGATTTTGACAAACTATCAATTACTCAATAAAAGGTCATTTGCCTTGGAGTATTTCCTAACTCTTACTGGTTTTACAGGGACTATGGAGTTGATTTTGATTTCAAAGGAGGCAGCCTTATGGTCAGACCATAACAGAGAGTCAGGTCCATTATGTCGGAGCCTCTAATGGGCATATTCACTGTTTGGTCAAGAGTCCACAAATCTCTGAAATTGTAGATTGGAGGCCATGTAGCATTTACAGTCTATATAGATAAGTAATTAAAGTCTCCCATGGGTAGGGTGTTAGATTGGATGGTAAGCGTCTCTGGTAGGTCTGAGTATGCATTGTGAGCTTCTTGGAACATGGAGGAGTGACCTATAGCTTGCTAGGATATGGTATGGGATTTTGTCTATGGTGATCTGGACGTGAAAGAACTCTATCATGTCATCCTGTTTGACCACCTTAGAGGTATGCTTGTTACTGATTTATATTGAGACACGTCCAACTTTAGCCCTTGCTTGTACAGTCACTGGTCTAAAAGCGTGAAAGGCACTGAAACTTTGCACTGCTGGTGTACTCTTTGCTGCTTTAAACCATGTCTCAGTAATTGCATAGATGGCTTATATTTTCAAGTGCAAGGAGGGTTTGGAGGGAGTGTCATTTTTAATTTAGGCTTTTGGCACTGAGCAGTAACAACCATGAGGTTCAGCTGAACTGATTTTGCTATGTTGATAGGTTTGTCAATTTAGCATTTCTAAAAAAGTAACTATGGGAGTGGATAAAGTTTTAGCCAGTATTCAAAAGTCTAGAGGGGAGAGGAGCAGACAATCATTGCCAAAGCAACGTGGTATGTTAACCATGTCTTCTCAAGCTGACAAATATTGGACCCCTTAGAATGACACTAGAAACACAGCTACTTGATGAAATCAATCATTTTTTGCTTATATTGTGGCATCATCCTCATATCAGCCTGAGACATATGGGAATATCATAATGTCTCTCTTCATATGGTCCTGGGAGGTGCATCGCAGGACATTTATATATACATGGAATATGATGGAATCAAACTAGTACCTGTGGTGTAATTACTTGAATGCGTGCGTGATTTGGTGGATCTCAGCTCCACGTAAGTAACTACCCATTATCATCTCCTTCTTCAGCCTAGTTGGAGGGGCATCAGTATGTCTTATGATGGAGTCCCTATGATTAGACTCCTGAGAGGTGTGCTTGCTTGCCTTAGGGGCTTACTGTTTGGAGTTCCATTGTGAGTGACGGTATGTGTGATGTTAGGTGTTATGTTTTTTCTGAGTGTCTTTGGACTTGCTGAGGCATAGCTTTGCTAATAGGCAGTCTAGGTAATCTTTGTCATTTAGGAAGATTGCTTTTAAGTGTCTCAGCATATGTTAGTCTGTGTATGTGCTATGTGCTATGTGAGGTGAATGCTGTGTGTATGGGTTTGCCAACTAGGTGAATGCTTGTATGAGAGAATTTAGCCTCTAGTGTCATTGTGTAAGTACACCTCTCACATACTGTGTCTGCTTCTTTAACAGTTAAGTGATTGTCAGTAAACATGACACAATTGCTACATTGTTCAAGATGTCCATATCCACCAAGCTGGCTACAGAAAAGTTAAGAAGCTGCATATCCATGCTGTCCAGTCCTTTGACTGATGAGGTACAAGGGGGTGTGTATTGAGGTAAGAAAGCTGTTAAGGGTGCTTTGTTGGTGCAAATTAATAAGGGTGCTTTATTGGGGCAGATTATGCTGCACAGTAATAAGTTGTACTGACTTTAGTGTTTACACTATACTGAATTCTTCTAAATTTATAAGTATTGCCACTCAACTCTCAACTAGCTGCTCTAAGCTTGTCAGAGCTCAAGGTATTTATTCTATATCTACTGCTTTACAATGTACAGTTTTATGGAGCTTTCTGTATGGAAAATTTGCTTTCTAGGCGATAAAGCAAAAGGGTGCAGACTTGATGATTTACAAGATGAGTTGATAAAAGACTGCCTTGTGTGTGGTGTTAATAATGATGCAGTGAGAAAGATTTGGCTTCAAGATAGTGGATTAACTTGAAGCAAAGCCCTAGACATTTGTCAAATACATGAGCTTACAGAAAAGTATACAGATATGCTTACGAATGAGAAAAGCATGCTTGCAGTATCTGCTAGTGTAAATGATGATAGTGTGCAACTGTGCAACAGCAGAAAGTTAAGATTAAAAAGAAATATAAACTGAAGGGTGTGGCAGCCAACCTTAATGTTAACTGTCGCAGTTGTAGAGGCAGCCATGAACCTAAATGGGAAAAGTGTTTAACTTTTGGTCAGCAATGTCACAAATGTAAAAAGTGGAATCATTTCATAAAGCTTTGCAAGTCTAAAGTGTTCACAAATGTATGTTAAAAGGGAGTATATAAAGAAGCATGTAGATCAGATATAGAGCTGTGAACAAACTTTTATGTTGATGGTGTCTCTGTTTGTTTGTTTGTTTGTCTTTCGGCTTTTTCCCGGTAAGGGGTCGCCACAGTGGAAGAAATAGTTAATACAGGAAGCTATCAGTTGGCAGCAAAGAGTGAAATATTTTGTACTGTACAAATTAATGGGAAACCTGTAGAGCTTAAAGTTAATACTGGGGCCAAGTACAATGTTATTTCAGCACAAATGTTTGCTGAAGTAAGAGCTGGTGAGAAACTTGATTCAGCAAAGTGTGCAAAACTGGTTGCTTATGGTGGTGAAGAGATTTAAACTGATGGCGCAGTAGTTCTTTCATGTAATTCTGCTGGAAACTGCTATGACTTGCAGTTTTACATAGTCAAAAGACACATGCAATCACTGTTAGGCCTCAAAGACAGTTTGAGAATGGGACTGATTTCATTTAATAAGGAGGTCCACCATGTAAGTATGAATAACAATGACAGTTTTACACGGAATATTTTTAGTGAATATGCTGATATTTTTAAAGAAGAATATAACAAAAAATGCAAGAAAAGGTAACAAATATAAACTGTAAGCAAAATAACAAAAACAAACATGGAATACTCCAAAGAGCAATCCAAAACACTTTATTTACCGCAGCACAAGAAAACTAACAGCTTTTTCTTGTGCTGCGGTGAATAAAGTGTTTTGGATTGCTCTTTGGACTATTCCACATTCATGTCTTGTTATTTTCAAAGAGGAACTTGGCAAACTTCCAGTCACATATTCTATGAAGTTAAGCCATGAAGTAAGCCCAGTTGTCAGACCAGCAAGAAAGATTCCAGTAGCAATGCAGAGTAAAGTAAAAGCAAAACTCGACAAAATGGTGACTTTAGGTGTCCTTACGCCAGTAGAAGAACCAGCTGAATGGGTATCTCCATGGTCATAGCTCATAAGAAAAGCTGAGATGTTATTCGAATATGTATTGATCCAAGAGACGTAAAGCACTTAAGCATCCTCATCACCCAATGCGTATAGTAGAAGAGGAAGCCACTCTCATGCTACATTCCACTATTTTTTCAGTCTTAGATGCAAAAAGTTCCTGTTGGTAAATTTTGTTGCATCACAAACCTTCATTGTTAACCACTTTCAACAGACCATTTGGTAGATGCAGATTTTTGAGAATGCCATTTGGGATAAATTCTGCCAGTGAAGTCTTTCAACGTGTAATGAAGCAAATTTTTTCTGGTTATCCATGTGCTATTATAGTAGAGGATATTATTGTAGGGGGCAATGGTGAAGATGATCATAATAGAAATTTCAGGAAAGTTCTACACCATGCAGGTGAAGTAAATCTTGAACTGAATCCTCAGAAACATAAATTTAATCTGAAAGAAGTTATTTATGTGGGTCATTTGTTTACCAGTTCTAGCTTACAGCCAGATCTGTCTAAGCAAGCAGAAATTCTTGAGATGCCAGTTCCAGAGAATGTCACATCTTTATGTTTTCTTGGTATGGTTAACTATTTAGGAAAGTTCAACCCAGACTTGAGTGAGCTTTCTGCACCACTATGTAAGCTGACACGCAGAAATGTAAACTGGTCCTGGCTGGAACAACACCAAAGAGCATTTGATATTCTGAAGAAGAAAATTGTCAGTCCACCCACGTTGAAATATTATGATGTTCACAAACCTGTAACTCTTTGTTGCGATGCTTCAAAGTACGACATTGGTGCAGCATGTCTTCAAGAAGGCATACCAGTACCCTATGCATTGAGAACTTTAACGCAAATAAAGATGCAGTATACACGAATAGAAAAAGCGCTTTTGGCAGTAGTGTTCGCATGTTCGATGTTCAATGATGATATTTATGGCAGACCTATCCAAACAGAGACTGATCACCAAACTCTAGTGGCAGTTTTAAAAAAGCCAATGCATACCACCCCAGCATGATTGCAAAGCATTATGTTAAAATTGCAAAAGTACAGTTTCAATATTGTCTATACAAAAGCCAAATATCAATACCTTGTTAAAGCTTTGTCATGCACACCAAGACAAATGAACAGAACTGCATGAAAGCAGACTTTGAAGTCATGGAAGTCAGAAATTTTTCGTCATCACGACTTGATGAACTCAGAAATCACACAGCTTGAGACCCAATTTTCCAGAAGCTGAAAAACATTATCAGTCAAGGATGGCCAGCATGACAAGCCAGGTTACCACTAGACCTACAGCAGTATTTTCCTTACCGAGACGAGCTCATGATGGAAGATGGAATCATCATGAAAGGTCCAAAAGTGGTAATTCCTAAAGCATTACAATAGGAATATATCAAGATTTTGCATCATGGTCTCCCGGGTTCTGATTCACCCAAAACAAAAGGGCAAGAGGCATAGTATTTTGGCCTTCTATATTAAAAGATATAGAGAAGGAAACTCTAGCACGTTCAATTTGCAACAGCAACAAAATGCACCTACAAAAAGAACCACTTCAGCTCAAACAGATTCCTAAATTACCATGGTTGATGGTAGCTACCAATATTTTCAAATGGAATGGTCAACATTAATTAGTCTTAGTAGACTCTTACTCAAATTGGTTAGAAATTGACCTTCTTCCTAATTTAACATCCAGCACTATGATTGCAAAATTAAAGAGACATTTTTCTATCCATGGTGGTCCGCGCAACGTTGTTTCTGACAATGGTGCACAGTTTACAAGTCAGCAGTTTTAGAAATTTTCTGAATCTTGTGACTTTGTCCATATTACTAGTAGTCCTGAGTATCCACAGTCTAATGGATTAGCTGAGTGTGCAGTTCAGATTGCAAAACATTTTTTTGGAGAATTCCAAGAGCAATGGTAAAAATGTTTTCCTTAAGTTACTTAATCTCAGAAACATTTCCCCACGATAACTTGCTTGGTTCAGCTGCTCAGATATGGAGGTCCAGACAGACTAGAACAACTCTACCAATCAGTAAACTGTTAGTCCCTAATGCAAAGAACAAGAAAATGGTTAAAACTCAACTTTCAAGAAAACATCAGTCACAAAAGTTGTACTACACTAAGTCCAGTAAACCTCTTAGACCTTAAGATAAGGAGAAGTTGTGAGAATGCAAACATCTAAAGATACCACCAAGTGGCTATTGTCAAGAACATTTGTGAAGAACCGAGATCTTACATCATGCAATCTGAAGAAATGGATTTCAAAGGAATCAAAGACACATTGCCACTCTGAACCTGTGATGCAGCAGATTGCCTGTGCCAATGATTCTGTTTCTCAGAATGACTCTAGACCTGTTCAAATTTCAGAGGACAGAGTACTTTCTTTGGGTCTATATTATAACAGCGAACGATCAAAAGATCGAATGCTGTTATATCTACCCCTTAAAGTCAAAAACTAAAATGAGCGAACAACCAGAACAGCAATTTCTTTCCCAGGGAAAGAAATTGCTGTTCCCAAAATAAAAATAATAATAAAACGCACAAAACACTATGTCCCTCCATCCACATCCCCCCTACTTAAATATACCAACTCCGAGATCGCACTACAGTGAGGAAATGGAACAACCCAGACAGCCGGCCCAGCGATTTCTTTCCTTGGGAAAGAAATCACTGTTCTGGTTGTTCATTCTTTTTAGTTTTCGACTTTAAGGGGTCGATATAACAGCATTCGATCTTTTGATCATTCACTGTTATAAAGTAGACCCACTTTCTTCAGATAATCCTGATGTAATTCCCGAAGTTCCAATTGTGAAAGAATCCCCAGAGACTGTCCCTGTTGCTAAACCCAGTCAAAGTTTTTACGTGACCATATCAGGTAGAATTTCCAGACTCAAGCAGAAATACACAGCGACCTGGACTTGAGTTCAAATTTGTTGTTAAATGTTGATGTGATATCTAGCTTGTAAAATGTCTTCTCCTATTGCATGTCGAGCAAATTAAAGAGGGAGGATGTAGATCAATGTGTGTCTTGAACCTAGTTAGCCACTGTAGCTAGATAGCACGTGCATATAAGTTACTGTGCAAATGCAAGATACGTGCCATTTTGTATAGTGAATGCAGGCATGAATGGAGATGCACATGTGAGAGTGTTAGAAGAAACAAGTCAGTTCGTTAGCTTATGAAGTTTGAAGTACATGTTCCAGTTACAGCTCCTGATGTGTTTATATACAATAAATGACTTGAATGCATACCCAGCCTCAGTGTCTCATTTGAATACACGAGACATGTGACAGTGAGCACTCGTTCAAATGCTACAAATTTATAGCAGCACAGAAAAAACAGAACACAAACTAAAAGGGCACCTGTCCAACAAAACAACTACATTTTCAGCCCTTTTGTGTGTTTCTCAGCTGAGACCTGGCAAACACCTCCTGCCACAAGATAAATAAACCCAGTCTTCAAATACAATACTCCCACAAACTCATTAAACAACTAGTTTGAAATTCCTTGCTAAAGGCAATTTCAAGGCAGTCTTTCAGCAGTAATTGTGAGAGGAAGAGCATTTTTTTTTACAAAAATACCGTGAAATGCGCAAATAAGAACAGGAAACATTAGCAATCACTCAAACTAACTTAAGCAAGTGACATTTAGCAATCAAATGTACTTAGCTTTGCCTGGATGGCACTGGATACAAGCAAAACACTTCTGGAACATGTTAGGACAGCAAGCTTAGCAGGAGATAATATGTAATAAAGGAGGTTTATTCAAGAGTAATACTGGTTTGCTGAGTGGGCACAAGTGGTTTGTAGAGTGCATGAATAGCGTATGCAACAGACAATAGCAAAGAAAGAGGGGAGGGAAGGACTTTGGAAATCAGACTGCCATACGGGTCAGAGTCAAGAAACACAACCTTATAAAATCACAACAGGAAAAGGATATGAGGATTATAAAAAATTCTAGGAAGAAGCAGGCTATTTAGAGAGGGAGCTAATCAAGAAAAGCCAATATTGGAGCTCTTTCAGAAACTTTAGCTTAATGTCTCAGTGGGTGATGGGACAAACATAAACAACAGGGGAACAGAAGGTACTAGAATTCAACTTTAAGCAGGTGAATGATAAGCAGAATATAAAATTGCAGTAGCAACTCAGGAATATCAGCACTGTTCATCCTTAACTTTAATGCTCAAATCTGGCAGTAGTACGCAGGTCTGTCACAACTGTGAAATAAACTACAAGATTAAGGCCCAGCAGGATTAAAATACAAATGGATAGCTTTTACAAGTAATTCTACTTGTAGAAAGAGAAGTGCAGTATAATTTGGAAACACACTCTTCCCACAGCTGCAAATTAAGCTACAAGACTAAGATCCCAGAGCTAACTAAAAAATGCAAACAGAACAGGAGAACAGAAGGCACCAGAATGCAATTTCAAACAGGCAAATGACAAGCAGAATACCAAATTGCAGTAGTAAAACAGGAATGTCAGCACTGTTCATCCTTAACTGTATCATTTCTCCAACTGTCTCATGCCATTCTGAATGCTGGTGTGAATTCCCTTTCTCTCCCCTGTTCTGGCAGTTCATTTCTTGGGTCTACAACTCTTTTGTTAAGAATTATTTTGAATATCCAGGAATTAGTTAGTCCTTGCAATCTGCTGCCCATACCTCCCCTCCTGCCCCCTCTCGCCTTCCTATTCAGTTTTAATCCTTCACATCTCCATAATATGATGGAGTATTAGATAAGCACATGCATGACAACAGTATCATTTCCTCCCATCCTGCTTGGTCATATCCCTTCTCCTCTGTACCACATATTCTTCATGTGGCTTTCTTTTTCATCCCTTCCAGCAAGTTGATATCCCTTTTTGTGTGTGGTCTCAAGAACTGCACACAGTAATTAAGGAATGGGCTGACAAGGGTAGTGCAGAGTAGAAGCATTGAGTTGTTATTTTTGGAGCTCTGTCCCCACAAAATACACCCCAGAATTCTATCTGCTGTCAATTTCTTTTCGACTCTGCCCTTTTCAGTCATGGGTTTTGTTGCGTTCACCATTTTGGTTTCTGTTTTGCTAGGTACGTTATACTGTCCTTACTTCCGCTCCACATCCACACCTTTTTACCTCTTGCATATCCTAACTTTGCATTCTCAGGTAGCCACATTGCCCTTCTCCTTTTTGCCTTTTTTCCTTTTTGTTTTTTTGCCTACTCCATACCTAGAATATTCTCATACCTTGTTTAATTTAGTCCCAGTTTTCTAAGGTATCTGGGACACCACTCAGTGCAGTAATAATTCTCTCTCCTAAAATCCCACACCAATACTTTTGTATTGTCACCCACCTACCCCCTCATACAGTAAACTACGCAAGACAAGGTCATTGTTGACTAACTGTGACTTAACCTGGACTTCCATGGCTCCATGTATATTAGTTAGGATTACATACAGAATTCTTCCATTCTGATACAGTCCTGCACCACCTGGCAAACTCCTAATAGTCCAAGATATCAGCTATCTCCTGCTTATTCAATATCCTGGTGCTTGCAGTCTGTCAGTCTGCTCCTGCCAGGTGCTTGCAGTCTGTCAGTCTGCTCCTGGCAGATTCAGATCCTTTTCAGTAGTGCCACTTTTTTCTTATGTCACTTCTTTCTTGTCTCCTCCAATCTCTCATTCTTCTCCCTTGATATTTGTAGAGGACGATATACATTGAATTAGTCTACCAGCATTCCACCCTTCCGCAGCACTTAACCTAATTTCAGACCCTGCCTATTCCCTCACCCCGTTCTTGGTATACATTCTTCCTCCACTCTTATCTCACATCTGATGTGCTTGTTTGTGTATATATAGCGACTTGACCACCATCTGCCACTTCATTATCATTTCTAAATGACATATAACCAGACACATGCCTATCATATCACTTCATGTCACTAACCATGATATTCGCAATGTCCTCCCACTCCTCTCCTTTCCCTCCTGCATCACTGTTTGCATCTTCCCCCATAGTTTTCCCAGCATCCTTCCACTGCAGAATAACATTCTCAAGTTACTCTTTTTTGTTCTTGTGCTATAGGTTCACAGGTTCATACGGTAGCTAACTGCCCTCAAGGGGCATTTTAAGCAGAGTCATATTTCCTGTTTGGTTCTTGGAATTACCTGTTCCATGTAGTGTTTAGATTACTCTTACCCTGCATGGACTATATTCATATTACTCTAGTGATAACAACTGGGTTCATACCACTGTATTTTGAAAATCCCTAAGTGTGCGTTAAAAACATTTCGGAGGTGTCTCCATCCATTGGTAGTATAGGGGAGCCCTGGGATAAATTTCTTATTTCCCATCTATAGATCCAAGTTGTGCTTAAATTTGGACAGTAATGAGCTTTGGTTTACATAAATAGGGGGTCTGTTCCAGAGCAATGGAGATATCTTTGTGAGATATATCTGTCAATCCAAACCATTATGTTGATGTTGCAGAAAATGTTTATATCCCTGGACCAAGTAATTCTGATGCCATTTGACGTACTTATGTGTGGCAGGTCCATCGTTATTTGGTCAGTGGATACGTTGTATGCCAGACACAGGCCACCTCTTAGCAGTCTAGAGAGACTGAGTAAAGTGATAGGACTTTGAGGCGTCCCGTGCAGGTAAGTTGTTTAAGCCTAGTATCCTTTTTTGTAAGGTAACTCTGTGGACATTGCAGCTGTTATATGGATCTGCAGAGAATCATTCTAAAGGGGTTATATTCAATGGTTGATCATATAAGAGCTGAGTAATGGGGGATGATGACATCACTGGACACAGACACAGCCCCTTTGTTAATGAGCTGCATGTTATAGAATGATTTTCTCACCACAGTGGACAGGTTGGTTGCAAGCTAGGTCACTGTCCACATAAGTTCCGAAATCATGAACAAATGGGTCTACTCTTAAGGGAGTATTATCATTGTGGTAATTCCCCAGGATGGATGACTTCCCAAAGGATATGATAACACATTTTTTGTCATTTAACTCTGAACCATGATTTTGGAACCAGTCATTTGTCTGTGACAAGCCTTCCTTCAGGATGGCTAAATCTTTTGGGGATTCAATAACTGCTCCTAGCTTGCAGTCATCTGAAAACTTAGTCAGCCAAAGCACTTTAGCATTGGCTTTAACTTCCAAGAAATAGATGCAGAACAGGAAAGGTCCTAGCACCAAGTCCTGGGAGGACTGCATAGGTTACTGGTCTTTTAATGGTGGTAGTGCCCCGTATTTTGATTTCCTGCATTCTATGCATGAGCCATTTGGTGAGCCAGTGAGTGATACAGGGGTTTGTTCCTAATTTTTTTTAAGCTTTTCTCATATGTCTGAGTGGGGAATAGTGTCAAAAGCCTTGGCCAGTTTGAGATAGGCAGTGTGTACCATTTTACCATCAACCATTGCTATGGTGACCTTTTAAAAAACAGTCTTCCAGGTTGAATAAGCATGACCTGCCTTTGATGAATCTAAACTGAGATGGGTCCAGTAGTTGGAGGTTCCCTATGTCCTTGCTGATTAATTCCATAATACTTCTTTCCATGGCTTTGCATATGAGGCTGGTCAAACTTAGGGGCCTATAACTGCTTAGTTCTGAGGAAGGTTATCCCTTATGCAGGAGACTAACCAATATGGTTCTCTATTCACTTGGCACAAAATCCATATGGAGGCTAAGATTGAACAGTGTCTCACTGCCAGAATTGGTCTTGTGTGATAGCTGGAGGGCATTGTTTTCAGGTGTTTTTGTGGACTAGAAGGTGGGGGAAGAAAAAGGGCTAATAATGTCTGAGCGGAATTTTATCATCCGCAACCAGCTCAGCATATTGCTATGCTGTGTTCCTGAGACTGCAAGCATAACTAAAAAAGGGATAAGTTTTGCACTAGTTTTGCATTCTGTCTCCTGCTTTAATACCTGCCATTCTCTTCTGCTTCTACATGCTTGTCCCTACCATCTTAGTTTAACGGTAGAATTCTTTCTAACCTACCACTCAGAACCTCTGTCCATTATGAACTAAGCTAGAGCATGTACATTGCCCAGAGCTGTTTTATCTGTTGCAGGAATTGATGTATTGATCCATCCTCCTAACAGTCCTGAGGCTTTCTTCCCCTTATAATATCCAATACTCTCATTACTCAGTGTGCTGACTGCTGGTACAGTAACAACTACAGACAAATCATTAGAAAAAAAATATTCTCTGTTGGACTTTAAGTGGTTTGGTTTGAATAAAACAATGCTAAACGGATCACTAGCTTGTTATAACTGTTATTACCCAGTGCACAATAATGCTAAACAGATCACTAGCCTTTTATAACCATTATTACCCAGTGCATCAGGTCTAACTCAAGCTGTGTCAGTAACACTTTAACAAAAAAATATCCCTGAGAGATGTGCTCATATACAGATACATCCAAATAACATCAGTGATCAATGTCCTGTCACAGATCTACTTTGCATGCTCTAAAGCCCAAATACTCGAATGTTATTTTTCCGAGATGAAAATAATGAAAACTAAATCTCAAACTGCACATTTTTCCCAGAAGTAAACACTTGCCCAAAACTTCACAAAACACACAGTAGTATCTGAAACCCACCCCCAATGTGGAGGGCTGCACCCCCCATAACCCCCAAACTATATATACCAACTCCGGGATTGTTTGCATTTGTTCATATTTTATTGTCACTCCTTCATCAATGCCCAGATATTTATACACTGCCCCTTGCTCAAGATCCTTGACATCACATTCCTTTCCCCGACTGATATTTTCTTAGTGCTGCAGTTTTCTTGCTTTAAATGCTGCTTTTGCACATTTATCAAGACAAAATTACATTCTTATATCATCTGAGAAAGTTCTGACCACTTGCAGTTGTACTTTCAGCAACTTATATGAAAAACCATGCAGTTTTAAATCACTCACAAAAAGACGATAAGACGTCTGCTTTTTTCTGGGATCCAAATTGTAACCATGACTTAATCTGTTAAGCAGGCAACTTAATGGGTTATGGTCAAGACAAAAAGAGCAATAGTGACAAAGAGTCACCCTGAAATATCCCTCTTTAAATTTTTATCCCTGGGGTAATAAATTATCCTTTATCATGGTTTAGCTGCAAAGTGGTTTGCCACAGTTTCATGGTCATTATAATGTAATGTATCAATATAGGGTGTATCTTATATAAGTCTTCCTTTATCCATGAATGTGGGATACTGTCAAATGCTTTTCTTTCTAATCTATGCATGCCATGCTTTGACTCTTCCCCTTTTTACTATTTTCCATTTTGACTTTAACAACAAATGATCATTTGTTCCATTTGACTTTCTTTTGTTATCCTTTTGTTCTAGTGCCATGATTGAATTTTTTCCTAAATGACTACAAACTCTGCCACCATCACTTCCAGTTTATAATGTATACATCGTCAGTAGGCAAGTTATAGGCCTATATTTTTTGGGATAGCTTGCAGATTCATTCTTAAGGAGGAGTATTAATCTTCCTGTTGGTTACCAGGTTGGTGTCTGTTTGTTGTGTACATATAAGTAGTTCTTACTCAGGGCTAAATCTTCTTGTAAAGATGTTAATACTTTTAGGCAGAAGTTAGGTACTGCATCTAGGCAAGGGTTTCCGTTCAAGAACTTTTCTTAATTTTGTTTCAATTTCTGTGCCTGTTGCTTCATCCCATTTCATATGCTGTACATTTGAACTTATTACTATTGCTTTTATTTCTTCTGTCCATTCAGCATCTTTGCTATGCTCCACAGGGCCTTCATAGATATTTCTCCAGAATGTATCTATTTCTTCTCTTTCTGGTGGTGTTTCTATTCCTTCTGCTTTGTTTTTCAATTCTCTATAAAACTTTTTTGGGTCATCAATGAATTGCTGATTTTGTTTATAGGTTCAGAGGTGATTACTAGGATAAAGGCACAAGAGCCTTTACACACCTAGCCAATAACACCCAGGATATGACAATATTATATCATAATTCCCCTAGATATGGGATGGGCCAATATCAGGGTAGTGAGTCTTTGGGTGTTTAAGCACTGAGTCATTTTACATACTACCTCTGTCCATAAGGGACATGGCCAGTAACCTGGGAATGAATTTATGGTTCCCCATCCATCTATCGAAATTCTCTTTGAAGAGAGAATGAAAGATGGGCTTTATTTTATGAAGATGGGAAAATTATTCCATAGATGAGGTAGCCTTTGGGATATGAATTTGTCACTACAGCAAGTTCTTTTTGAGTCACAAATATGGTTCAGGTTCATGGAATGCATAACCCTCGTTGAAATTTTCTTACGAATATATAACATTTTTATAGGGTTGGTTGGATCAATGAATGCCTTGTTGGTCAGTCATAATTCACCTTTCAATAAACATTATGAGATGGAGTAAAGGGATGGGGCCTTTTTTTTCGGTTTGCATAAGACATGTGTCTTATGCTTTGTATTTTTTTTTAGTGAGCAATCCCTGGGCAACTCCATTTGATGTAAGTGCCTGGTTAGATACATGCAAAAGGGAGCATTGTATTCAATTATGGGCTTGATAAGAGCTGAGAACAATGGCACTATGACTTCCTTTGACCTTGATACTATGCCTTTAATTATAAGTTGAGCCACACAGAAGGATTTTCTCACTACCGTAATTACTGTGGTCAAAGGTTAGGTTACTATCTATCTGTGTTCCAAGGTCCCTCACCACTTGGTCTTCATTTAGGGATGTACTAAAAATATAAACATTTGCAGGTATATCTGATTTACCAAAGGGTATGATTATGCATTATTTAGCATTTAGTCTCAGACCATGGTTTTTGGCACCAGTTATTTGTCAATTTTTGGCCTGTTTGTAGGATGCCAACATTGTTTAGGGATTCAGTGATTGCTCCCAATGTACAGTCATCAGCGAACTTGGTGAGCCAGGAACCCCAGCACTAGCCTTCACTTCAGAGAAGTATATACCATACAGGAGGGATCCCAACACTGCCCTGTGGGTCACCACTAGTTACAGATTTCTTATTGGACGTGCATTTGCCTATCCAGACATGAGTCCTGTCAGTGAGTCAGTTTGCTATTCACCTTATGATGTAAGGGTTTATGTCTTATGAAGTAGGTTTATCTATGATCCCTGAGTGGGGGATTGTGTTGAATGCTTTGACTAGGTCTAGATAAGCAGTGTGTACCATTTTACCCTCATTCACGGCCCTGGTGACTTTCTTGAAGAAGTCCACTAGACTGAGCTGGCAAGATCTCCCTTTGACAAAGCCAAATTGTCTCTAGTCCAGTGTTTGGAGATTTCCTATGTCATTATTAATCAGGT
Organism: Protopterus annectens; assembly: GCF_019279795.1. NCBI lineage: Eukaryota > Metazoa > Chordata > Ceratodontiformes > Protopteridae > Protopterus > Protopterus annectens. The sequence goes on from NC_056745.1 coordinate 450,273,493, forward strand.
CCATTATAATTCACTTCATGGCCTTGCAGATAAGACAGATCAAGCTTACAGGTCTGTAGTTAACTTTTGTGAAGAGGGACAGCAGTTGCAGTCCTCCATTCCTCTGGGACAAAGGCCATCTGGTGGCTGTGGTTAAAGACAGTTTTTAGTGACCCTGATAGATTCAGTTTTAAGCTATCTATGCAGCATCCTGGAATGTTGTCAGGGCACATGAAGGCTGTGTTTTTGGCTTTATTGAGAGCAGTAAGGACCTGTTCAGTTATAATGACTGGTAGAGAGATGATTGTGGGTATTTCCTTGGGTGTGGTAGGATTTGATGCAGGGAGAAGTTTGAAGCAAACTTGTCAGCTAGCAGGTTTGCTATACTTTCAGGCTGGGTGTAAATGTTCCATTCATGAATAACGTATCACATTGCTGAGCATTTCCCCTGAAGTTAGAAGCATATAACCTGTTTTATCCTGATCTAAGGGGGTTTAAAATGTATGAAAGTTATTGTAGCTTTTGATAGCTGTGGAAAGAAACTGGGTGAAACAACCACAAATTACTAGCAATCCACACAAAACACCCAGTCCAGCACACTGGTCCCAATAAAGGCAAGAAAGTCACTCCAACCTTTGAAAAAAGTAAAAAGCTTTTAATATACAAAAAAGCAATCTGCATTAAGTGCTTTCATTCCGCACAGGGAACTTCATCAGAATACTTGCAAAACAAATAACTGCCATTATTATGATACCAACAATTAAATAGTACAACACACCCACTGGTTCCTGAACTAATTCAATTAACTAAAAGAATTCCAATTAAGTACTTCCAACTTGCCCACCCAAAAACCTTGCATGAAAGTATAAAATATAAAAATGTATATAAAATATAAAAAATGTATACATTCTACTACATAGTATAATATAACTTAATATATAAGTACAACTCAATAATACCAATATAACAGTATAACAGTACTGGGATCTGAAATCATCCCTTGTTTATTAGATTCTTCTCTTGAGGGCAGGTACTATGGAGTAATGTTCATTTAAACCTGGGGGGAGCATGCCTCCAGTCTCAATTGCCACATAAGCTATACTCTTAAGTTATTTTCCCAATCACCACCTCTGTCGAATTTTTTAACCTGCTCCAAAACCCAAAACTTAAAACAGAATTCAGAACATACTGGGGAATGCTTGTATAGAGCATTAGTCTCCTTCCCTTTACTAATGTCATAGTTATGTTCATAAATTCTTTGCTTAAGTTTTCTTTCTGTTTTTCTTACATAGTATGCAAAACAGGCTGTACGGAAAGCCAAATATACCACCCCTCTGGTATAACAAGTATAATATTCTCTAGCTTTTAAGGTTCCACTAGTGCTCCAATGGTTTAATTCATCAGTATTGGCTATATATATATATATATATATATATATATATATATATATATATATATATATATATATATAGAGGAAAACTTTATAAGCTCAAAATACTGAAATGTCGAATTTCAGAATCTTGAGCTCATAAAGTGGAAGGATCGGAAGATCGCAACCCCAGAAGTGCGAAATTCAAAATCTCGAATACCGAAGATTTTGAATTAGCGGTTCTGGTGTTGCACTGTGTTCTTGGATTCAGGTAAGTGTTTATGTTTAAGGGTGTTGGGTAGAGGCTGTAGTGTGTGTTAGTGTGTGTTGTTACTGTGATGTGTGCGAGAGGAATGTAGTTTGTGTGGTGGTGTTTCATGTGTGTGTGTATGTAGTGCGGCCTTGGAGTTAGAATATTTAAGTAAGGTGCATGTGTGTGCTTGTTTAGTTCTGTGCGTGTGTGTTGTATTGGTGTTTGAAAGTGTTGGGAGTTTGAATTTCGTGGTTTTGCGGTTTCAGGATTTAGGGTTTCGCAGTTTTGTGGTTTCGGGTTTTTGCATTTTCCACTTTATGGGCGCGAGATTCTGAAATTCAAGATTTCAAAATTTTAGGCTTATAAAGTGAATCCATATATATATATATATCTATATATATATATATATATATATATATAGAGAGAGAGAGAGAGAGGCAGGGGCAGGAGGAACTAGATCTAGAATGGGTATAGCATGAAGATAATCATTGGTTAGACCAAGATGATAGGCCAACTAGCAATGATAGTAGTATTCAAGACTTTTATACAGTTAAGCCCTTAGGCCAATCAGATAAACATACAATAAGCCTTCCACCAGCAGTTCCCAACTCGGATGGGTTGAATCAGTCCTCTGCCTCCACCAGAGTGTAGAATAAAACCCTCTTAATTTAAAACAAATTGGTTTTGCGCTCAAGCTGAGTAAAAAAATGAATTACAACAAAAGGCAGAACTCCTGCAGTATCAGGAATCATTGGAAATAAGTTTGAAGCTCTGAATAAATGAGCAGAGTCTCACACAAATGTAAGGCTTGTACTTTTCCTTTATATGTATCTGCTTATCTTATAAGTTTTTCTGCCTGTGCTGTTTTTAGTTTATTATTTGCAATAGTGTACTTCAAACATTTTGGGTCTTATTGACTTTCTATAATCTATTTTTTCATCAGTCTTAATAATTCATTTTCTTCTAAGGTCACAGTCTTTATTCTCCATTTCATTTGGGCATTGTACAGAAAGTTCCAGAAGATCTTCCTGTGGCGAATTCTCTTTAGATGCATCCCGCATCATCTGTTGCTGTTTCATATGGGAGCTCACTGGCCTATCACTCCAAAACGTTGACTACATCAGAGTAAGTTGCCAGTGTTTCATGCTCCTTCTCTTTCTGTGGAACTAAAACTGAACTTTTGTCCTGGTTTCTACTGAAGGCTTCAGAGTATTTTCATGAGGCAAGTGAAAAGGATGTCTCATGTTCCACCTGTTTCTCCTTAATTTCAGGACTCATTGTTCCATCATGCTGGGATGTTACCAGAGTTGGATAATCTACATTAAATCCTTCACTTTGCAGATAGTCCATAACTTCAGTTTCTGTTCTTTTAACTTCTCCATTACTAATTAACCTTTCTACTTTCTCTATTTATTATCTTATTTTTTTGTTTTGCAAAATTTTTGGGTGGCCGCAGTGGTGCAATGTCACCTCACAGCAAGAGGTAGGTTCTCTGGTTTGATTTTCAGCTGGGGTGCCTTCTGTGCGGAGTATGCATGCCCTCCCTGTGGTTGCATGGGTTTCCTCCGGGTGCTCCGGTTTCCTTCCACATCCCAAAGACATGCTATAGGTGGATTGGACACTCTAAATTGTCCCTAGGTGTGAGTGTGTGCATGTGTGTGCCTTCTGTGGAAGGTTGGGTGCCGGGCTGGCAACTCGACACAGTAAAACTCCACTGCCAATCATTCTGCGGACTGTTGTTCCACTGTGGTGACCCCTAACTGGGATAAGCCGAAAGGAGATGATGATGTTTTGTAAAACTTTCCATATCCGGATGCCTTTGCCCATATTTCTCTTTAAATATTTGTTGTTGCTTTTTAGTGTTAATTTACAAAACAGGTCAGGAAAAAATTTCAGGTATTAAAACTTGCTCAAAGCTATTTCTTATTGGCAAAATATGAAATGAGGCATACAAAATACTCTAAATGATATTTGCATAAACCAATATGTTAAATATTGATAAAAATAGTTGAATTACTATGGAAAATGTTTGAAATAAAGTCCAAATTGCATAAAAAGAATAAAATAAGAGAACATGACTGCATTTTTCAATACGAGCTTAGTGAATCCATGTTTTCAAATTAGGCAAAGATATCCCAATTATTAGAAGTGTATAAGTATTTGCATGTTTAGGCAGTATAACAGTAAAGTTATTTTGCAAGATACAGCATATTTTGCAGGTGCTGCGGTAGTGTTGTCGCCTCATAGTTAAACGTTGCCCATTCGATTCTCAGTTAGAGCGTCTTCTGTGTGTCGACATGCGTGAATGGGCGTTCCTTTGTTGAAGGTTGTGCGTTAGGCCCGGCAAGCCAGCATGCAAAAATCTACTGCCAATCATTAGCGGACCAGAGTTCCGCTGTGGCGACCCCTAACCGGGAAAAGCCGAAAGACACAAAAGTATTTCAAAGAGTTAATTGTACATTTGAATGTTGCTACAAATTCACAGAACAGTTTGTTCATACATAATTACAAGTGCCATATTTTCAGTGTATGCACAAACACATACTTTGTGGGCATGGGACACGGATTTCGAAAACCCAGTGCATTTGTGTTTCATAGTAATATTGCAGAGAATTGGAGAGTGTTTGAGCAAGAGTATGGCATTTTCATACAGAATGCATTTTCTGATAAAGATGACCACACAAAGGCATTTATTCTGCATTATTTAGCTGGGTCAGAAGCCATAGAAAGGGATTGTTCATTTGTGTATGCACCAGCTATGTATCTGTGCAGGAGAAGGGGAAACCATCATATTGTTGTACAGGCTGAGTCAGGGAAGGACTCTGAGTGCTTAGAACATAAATTTAGAGAAATGTGTAACCCCCAGACAAATACTACAATGGAAAGGCACTTATTTTTACAAGGGATCAAAAGCCTGGTGAAACATTTGCAGTGCATATAACTTGACTTGAGAAATAAGGCTAAAATATGCAGATTTGGTGATTTAAGGGATAAGTTGATAAAGGACAAACTTGTGTGTGGTATTAAAGATGATGCTGTGAGAAAGATTTTGCTTCATGACAGTGATTTAACTTTGAATAAGGTCATTGAAATTTGTCAGATATACAAGCTATCAGAAAAGCACATAAATATGCTTACAAATGAGAACAGCACTAGAAGGCAGTGACAAAGCTCATGTTGATAGTATGCAGCACGTAATTAAAAGAAACAGGCCCAAGCACATGGCAGCAATTGTAGCCCCTGCAGCACCCACTGGTAAACCCCAGAGCTTTCTGGCATATTCCAGAGTTTGCACAGTCTCAGTGAAGCATAAGTGTGAGTCAGCAAACTCAAAGCATGGACCCCAACTTAGTTTCATTGCCAACTGTCATAACTGTGGTGGAAGTCATGAATCTAAAAGGGAGAAAGGTTTAGCTTTTGGGCAGCAGTACTACAAATGCAATAAATGGAATCATTTTAAGAGGTTTTGTAAATCAAAAAGCCCACATTCTTTTATTAAAAGGGAATATTTCAAGAAACAAGTTGAATAATTAGAAATCTGCAACCTTACTCTTTATGTTGAAGATGTGTCAGTGCTTCATGAAACAGTCAATGCAGTAGATTTAAGGGTAAAGAATGAAGTATTTTGTACTGTTCAGGTAAATGATAAACACATAGAGCTCAAATTTCACACAGGTTCCAAGTGCAATGTTATGTCAGCAGAAACATTTGGTAGCGTGTGTCAGGATGAAAGGCTTGATGTGACAAGGAGTGCAAAGCTTGTTGCTTATGGTGGTGAAGAAATTCAAACCGAAAGCTCAGTAATGCTTTCATGTTACTCTGCTGGAAGATACTATGACTTGTTATTCTATGTGGCCAAGAGGCACGTCCAGTCATTACTAGGGCTCAGAGACAGTTTGAAAATGGAACTGCTTTCATTTAATATAGAAGTCCACCAAGTTAGCTTGAAGGTCCACTACTCTAATTATGCCCAGCACATTTTTTCTACCTATGCTGATCTTTTCAAAGACAAATTAGGAAAGTTTTCAGTTGTTTACTCCATGAATTTAGATCCAGATGTCAGTCCAGTTATCAAGCCAGCACGGAGAGTTCCAATAGCCATGCAGGACAGAGTCAAAAACGAGTTAGATAAAATGGTGCAACATGGTGTGATTTGCCCAGTTGCAACTCCAACTGAATGGGTATCTTCCATGGTGGTGGCTCATAAGAAAAGCTCAGATGACATCAGAATATGTATTGATCCATGAGATTTGAACAAAGCATTAAAATGACCTCATTATCCAATGTGCACAGTCAAAGAAATCACAGCGTTGATGCCAAATGCCACTGTTTTTTCTGTCTTAGATGCAAAGAGTTCATTTTGGCAAATTCAGCTTGACAAGAAATCATCATTGCTCACTATATTCAGTACTCTGTTTGGCAGGTACAGATTTTTGAGAATGCCATTTGGGATAAATTCTGCAAGTGAAGTTTTTCAACGTGCAATGGAGCAAATTTTTTCTGGGTATCCTTGTGCTATTATAGTAGATGACATATTAATAGGAGGTAATGGAGAAGCTGAGCATGACAGAAACCACAGAAAAGTCCTGGAAAGAGCACATCAAGTGATTATTAAGCTCAACTCACAGAAATGCAAATTCAGGCTACAAGAGGTTACTTATATTGGTCATTTATTTACTAGTTCAGGCCTACGATCAGACCCTTCAAAGCAAACAGCCATTCTCGAGATGTCAGCTCCAGATAATGTTCAAGCCCTACAATGTTTTCTTGGCATGATTAACTACCTAGGCAAGTTCATTCCAGACTTGAAGCAACTTACAGCACTGCTTAGCAAGCTAACATGTAAAGATGTATCTTTAATGTAATTTAATTTAATGTATCTTCTTTTTCAAGAAAAAGTTCAAAGTATATTGAAGTGAAGTACTACCAATGCCATTTTTTTCCAAGGACAACAAATATCACCCCCACTTAATTCTCCCATTTCACTTTTATTTAATTATTTTTTTTAATAATTCCTTTGATTTCTCTTGTCTTACTGTAACTGTTGTCAAGTAGTCACAATATGAGTATTTCAAATATGCATATAATATGTGTAGTTATAATATGTATATCTCCTAACTGTTATTAATTATTTGTTGCTTTCTAGGAGGTTTTTTTGTATGTAATGTGCCACTGATATAGGTGCCTCTGCCTCCAATTATGTCTGGAAAGGGTATTGCGGCTAGTTTTTGTATTCACCTAAAAGATAAATGGTATAAATAAAATAAGCCACAATGCTGATACCACATCAACTCCAGTAGAAAAACCTCACAAAGAGACATATCTAAGTGAATGTTCCAAGCTCACGGTGACATAGAAATGCTCTTTTGATTGCTTGATCAGATCCTTTTCTTTAGAGGCTAAATGCATGTGGGTACCGCTATTTGCCTAATTAAAGAAAGAGTACAATTGTTATATGCATATCTATACCCAGTTACATTTCACAGTTATGTCCTAACTTCTACAGTCTCAACATCATTCTTTATAGTTTCAATGGGGCCTTGTACAAGGACTTATGATATATACTTTGCAATGATGTAAGGTCTGTCTCCACCAACACAATTTTCCTGTAAATATAATAATGGAACTTTGTATAACCATACAATACTGCAAGCAGCTGTTTTTCTGAGTATATCTCCTCAGATATCCTTAAAGGATTTTGACTCATAAGCATTTGGTTTGCCTTCCTGCAGAATCATTCCATTAGCATACTTCTGAATGGCATCTCCTTATATTGTGATGGACTTATTCATATCAAAATACTTCAGTATGGGTGCTACAGTTATAAAATATTTAAGTATTTATTTATTTGACATTTGTTTACCAGGAAAGTCCGACTGGGCCAGAAAGTGCCCATTTTCAGTGGAGGTCTGGGGAGAAAAGCTCCACAGCCACAAATCTTTCAAAAATCAAGTCCAGAGCTTTTAAATCACAAAGTATCATGTTACACTACAGAACAAGAGTGAGAAATGTTATAATGAGAAAATCATAGAACATATGTTTCATAGAAGAGTGCAACGAGCAACAATAACAAGTTGGGAAATGTGAGGAAAAACTCCTTAGTCATATTATTTGCTATACAGATTAGTATATGATAAATAAGACCAAAGACCATTCTAATAAGATATTTAAAAATACATTAAAGATTATATGATTAGAGACAGTGAGGGGAAATTGAGTGATCTTTTAGTATGAGAGATGGTGTTTGTATTATGCTTATAGAAGGAAGAAGGATGGAGAGAAAAGGAGATTATAAGAAGAGTTCAGATTAGGGTGTCTTAAAGTAGCTTAGGTGTGTAGGGAGGAAAGAGACAGATGTAGAGAAAAGGTCTGTAGAGATGAAGTGGATAAGGTACGGTAGTGGGGAAAAACAAAAGAAAGGAGTGGACTATAAGGTTGGAGACGGTTGTGATGTGTGATTTAAGTTGAAGGGGGTAAATGAAGTACAGTGAGTAATTTCAGCCTGGACTGACCATAATTTGCTCAGGAGCAGGTCCAAGATTTTATAAAGTATTCTTTTAGGAAGTATTTAAAGGTGCAGTGGTTAGAAATAGTTCTGGTGGTTGGAGGTAAGGAGTTCCATTTTTGCTACTGAGTACAAGCATACACTTTGTCCAGGGATTTATTTGCTTTCTTTATGGTGAGAAGCTGTTTGCCTTCTGAGTTCTTTTAGGAGAAATATATGCTGATTAAAGCAGTAAGAGGTGGGCAGGCTGATGGTTTTTGTATGATTTTATATATTTTTGTAAGATGAATGTAGGAGAGGTGAAGGGGGACTTCCAGCCAGTTAAGTGTATGCAGAACTTTGCAGTGGTGAGTAAAGGATGATGAATTAGTAGCAAACTTAGCAATTTTGTTGTAGCAGCTTTCAAGTTTTTTTTTTTTTAATGGTGGATTGTAAATTGGTTAGACCTGGTGTGACATAGAGTAGGGAGGGCAGAAGGTAAATTGTAGAATATTTTTTGTGGGTGTGCTTAAAAAATAATTTTTTTTCTGTATAGCATACCTTATTTTTGATGGGTTTTCTAGATATTGTGTTGGATGTTGACTTCAAATTTAAAATTATCATCTATTATGACTCCTAATAGTTTGGTATGGTGGACTAATTAAATTTCAGTGTCATTTGCCGAAAAGATTTTGAAAGATGCTTTGTTAATGATGCAAGTTTTTTGGGTAAAGAGGAGGAGTTTATTTTTTGGGGGGCTAAGTAAGAGTTGTGCTTTTCTAAGCCAGGAATCAGTAGAGATGATAGCTTGTTGAGTGATTTCTTGGAGGTGAGTTAAAGTGTTTGAAGAACAGATGACAGTAGAGTCATCTGCATATTGAATCAAGGTGCCTTCACAAGAAGATGAATGCTGGTTATTGATAAAAATATTGAATAGTAGAGGGCCAAGGATGGATCCCTGTGGGACTCCTGTGGAAATGGGAAGTTATGCAAAGATGTATCCTCTCCATTTTACAGCTTTTTGAGCTTAATTAAAGGATATATTCTTGTTTTGTACTGCACTACCATTCAACATCATATTTCAGTAATTTCCTTAATAGAAAATTCACTTTCAAATGGTTTATAATGAATGTAGAAATTACTGAACCATTCCTAGAAATCTCAAGATAGCTCATTTGTTGTGAGGACCAGGCATCTGGATTATAGCTCTTACATCCTTAGTATCTGTTCTCTAGGCATTTGATAATAATAAAGGTCCATATATCTCTGCTCTGTATTTCTGATTTTGCTTGTTAAGTTTGGGTTTATCTTGTGTAAGTGTTTTCAATAAATGAGTCTGACATCATGTTGTTTCTTAGTTTGAACACATGCCTGTATAGCAACAGTCCTATTAGTAAATCCTTAAATACCTTTTGATTATTTGTTGCTGAAATAATCAAATGTCTTAAATCATTCAAGACTTATTATATGTGCAAAAATCTTCAAAACACTTAACCTTGCTTATGAAATACCAAACTGAAGCATATATATATATATATATATATATATATATATATATATATATATATATATATATATACTTTTAC
>NC_056745.1:450285663-450310663 GCF_019279795.1 Protopterus annectens
TAGCAGACCGGAGTTCCGCTGTGGCGACCCCTAACCGGGAAAAGCCGAAAGACAACAAACAAACCAGATTTGTATCACACACAAAAAATGTCTCTGGCATGATAAACACAGCTTCTTCTGAGGTACAGTGTATGCAGTGATCTCCTTTATTGCTTTATTGAAGTCTCATGGACCTAGGCAAATATGAATATTGAGGACTACTCTGACTTACTGAATCAAACTCCCTGATGACAAGGCTACTCACTTCAGCATCCCACTGCTCCATATGGCTCCAACTTAGTCCAAACAAAGAGAAGAGGGTTAAATGTGTTTTGTAGGGCTGTTCCTTACACCAAATCTTTAAAAATACCACCTTCAAGATTGCAACAATTTGGTGAAGAAGGCAATGATTCAATTTTTCTGCTTTGTAGCATCCCTGGGTGTATTATATTTGGTGACCCAGGTTGTGGGGGTAGAGTCTCTATCACTTTACAGTTAGTAAGATCTTTCTTGATGGTCTACTGACAGCTGTAAAACTGCACAACTATCTTTTCCAATAGTACACATAACTCTGTTCTGCATTAATGAATCATTCTTACCAAATTCACAATCTTTGGCTTGGTTGTTTAATTAAGTGCCACAATCATCAACTGACTCTATAGGATGTTGTACCCCTTTGAATAAACAGCAAATTCTTTCTCAGGTCACAGTAACTCTGAAACACTTAACCCATCACTGAAACACCCTGTTAAAATTATTTATATTCTTTCAGGACTATGTCTCCTATGGCATGCAAAAATGTTTCCCCCTGTTACTTTTCAGGTTTTTTTGAGATTCTGCTTACAGTCCGGAACAAATAAGATTTCTGGATCCACAGTTTCCATTTGTCAGATAAATTATCCTAAAGACAAATGCTACCAGGAGGTAGTTAATGAGCCATCTCCCAAATAAAATATTAAAACAATTTGTTTTCACTTACTTCTGATACCAGATAACATTTGTTATTATCAAAATAGCTGAAAATGAGATTAAAACCAACTGCATATGTTCAGCTTACTCAGCTGGCATTTCTGACCGCATCACTGCACAGTAAATCAGACAACATGATTTGCATTCTTTAAGTGATAGGTTAAGGCACCCATCTATTAAAGCTATATACTATATGTTAAACTTTTTATTACCAGAGTAGTCAGTTGGGAGTTGTAACCATCCATACCCACAGCATCCACTTCTCATACTCATGGTGCAAATTTCAGCAGAAGCCTTCTAGAACATTTTAGCAGCAGTGCTGTCAAATTTCACCAAAATAGTTCAATATGAGGTAAAAAAATACCTTAACTCCAGTAGGCCTGCAGCAACGTCATTAGCATGCAGAAAAGATTTAAAACGCATCATTTTGCAGTTTTTTGACACATTTATAGAAGTATATAATTTTAACTTGGTATTAATTTTATCCTTGTACAAGTACACCATTAAATGATTCTTTTTTCTTTACTCCGTCTTCTTCACGCTCTTCCTAAATTCAATCAAGGTCTCTACTGACTGTCTATTTAAATATGCCATCACCCTGTTTTTTTCTCTCACTTCATATTGCATTTCCTATTTGCATTTTGTTGACTTACTAATTTCTCTAAACTGGTTAATATTTCCCTAAATATTAAATCACAGTCATATAAGTTGTATCTATTCATAACTAATGTTTTTCATTATGATTAACTTGCTATAATTATTTAAACTGTAGATATTTTTATATTATTTTTGAAGACTGCAAAATTATTGTTCTTAAAATGTTTTGTAATACTTTGGAACTTTTCTGTCTAGGCCTCTGCTGAAAATGGATACCTACCCAGATGGACTTTCCTGATAATCTAATGTCAATTAAAAAATAACAATACAAGTCATTCATTCTTTTACTTTTGAGGTAGCCATGTCACCAGCCTACTGCCATTTGCCTTATTGCATAGTACTGTCTTAAAAGAACTTTTGAAAACTACTGTGCCAGCATGTGGGTCATTAGTCTCATTTTCTTCTGAAATATTGCCACGTCATAAATGTATGATTCTTCTTGCATATAAAGATCTAAAATGTTTATTGAGTAAAAAAGATCTATAACATAACAAATACATTAAACAGTTTTCATCTTTCTAATTATATGGCAATAATATGGCAACAATACAATGTTGGTTAGATCTATATCTTGCAGCAGTCATTGGTTTGATTCCCACAGACTCCATAAGCCTACTGTGTGAATATGAGCAAGTCAGTTAACCAGACATTGCTCCTAAAGGGAATGTGTGTCCAGTGGGCTTACTTGTTTAACAAATGTTGTATGTTTACTTGAATAGATGTATGTTTACCATCATGGCTCAGTTGGTGTAGTTTCTGCCTTATGCCGCCAGGGTCCTGGAATCATTTCTGATCTGCTGTCCTTGTCTTTGTGGGCTACATGTTTTCCACATGTTTGAATAGTTATGTTCTGGTTTTCTTCTCACCACACACACAAAAAGTGTGTTCTTCAGATGTGGTCTACATGTTTGCCACATGTTTGAATAGTTATGTTCTGGTTTTCTTCTCACCACACACACAAAAAGTGGTGGTTGAATGGTTACGCTAACTTGTTCATACAGACAAATATACTGCATCTACATGCTTTTATTCAAGGTCATTGCTGAAAAAAGTCCAATAGGCACATAAATAAAATAAAAAAATAGATGCCACCCTACTGCCATTCTCTTTATCAGCCATTATTTTCTTATAGTGGCTTTGGTGGCAGTAGAAACAAGCAAGACTGTTAGTCTGTTTGTAGGAAGATAAGTAGCATTATATAGTCACATGATACAAAGTTTACAAAGTAGAACAATTTCTGGCCTTGAAGCAAGGATCTGTGAGTAATTAATTCATGTGTCCTTGGAGTCAAAATTTATAGTGTCTGGCAACATTTCTCTTGCTGTTTTAACAATAAGACCTGGCTATTTTATTTATACTTGATGTGTTTTGTGTGTATGTACACTTCTAAGCAGAAATAGATTTTGTCAGCAATGTTCAAAATATGTTGAGATTCACTGCATCTCTTAGTGGCAGCAGTTTCAGCTATTCTATAAAACAAAGCCATTCTGTTGTTATGATAAACGCAGCAGGAAAACAGTCTCTCTTCTTGTCAGATGATACATGAAGTTTTTGTAAGTACAATTGCACTAATTATGGGATATAAAAGTTGTTTGAGTAACAAAAAGCAGTCTTTCAGTCTGCTATGACATGGTACTGGAAAAAAAATGTGAATTTTAACCACAGTCAATAGCATCATAAAAGTGCTTCCTTGACTTCCTTGGACTTAGATGCCATAGCTTTTTTATAAGCTGCGCAACATAGAATGATTTCCTCACCACTGAAGACGCATGATGCTCAAAGACTAGATTACCATCTATGTGTGCTCTTAAGTCCCTGACTACTGGGTCAACACTAAGGGGTGTGTTGTCAGTATGATAGTTACCAGGGATGGATGACTTCCCAAACTATACTATTATGCATTTCTTGGCATTTAGTTTTAGTCCATGGCTCTGACACCAGCTGTTTGACTGTGTTAGCCCCTCCTGGAGAACATTTGTGTCAGAGTGAGATTTAATGACAACTCCAAATTTGCAATCATCTGCAAGTTTAGTCAACCAGAGACCACTGACATTGGTCTTGACTTTTAAAAATTAAATGCCAAAATGGAGTGGTCCAAGGACTGATCCCTGAGGAACTCCACTTGAGATTGGCCTCTTTGTAGAGGTGGACTCTCCAATTCTAATTTTCTGGGTCCTGTCTTTGAGCCAGCTGGCTATCCACCGAGTGACATACGAGTTTGTACCTAACCTCTTGAGTTTGTCAACAATGCCTGAGTGGGGTATTGTGTCAAATGTTTTGGGCAGGTCAAGGTAGGCAGTGTGAATGATTTTGCCCTCATCCATTGCTTTTGTTACCTTCTTAAAGAAGTCCACCGGGTCGAGTAGGCATGAATTGCCCATGATGAAAACAAACCGGGTTGGGTCCAGTATCTGGTGGTTACTATATCTCTATTGACCATCTCCATGATAATTCTTTCCATGGCTTTACATATAAAATTAATGACACTTATGTAGTTTCCAGGGTCTGTAGATGGCCCACCTTTGTACAGAGAGATGACTGTTGCCTTTCTCCATTCATGAGGCACTTAGCCTGTTTGGAGTCTACAGTTAAATAGTAATTATTTCCAGAGGCCCCGATAGGTCATGTTTCATGCTATTAGAAGGCATTCTGGAATATTGTCTCTGCCCATTGATGCAGTGTTCTTGGTCTTAGAGAGAGCATTAAGGACCTGCTCCCTAGTAATAGCAGGGGGAGATATATTTGATGATATTTCCTAAAGGAAGGTTGAGGGGGAGAGAGGGGTAAAGTTGGAGCTGAACTTATCAGCCAGGAGGTTTGCTATATCTCAGTATACTGGCTCAGTATAGGTGGCTCCATTTACAATGAGCTCTGCACACAATTGTGTATTGCCTTTGAGGTTGTGGACATAATTAAAGAATGCTTTGTGGTTGTCCTTACTTACCTCAAATTTGGCTTTGGTAGACTTTGTCATCTGAGTTGTTTGTTTAGTTTGATGAGAGTGCTTTTATCCTGCTGGGTGCTGCACCTCATCATTTCTGCCATGATTTTCTTCCTTCTATTATACAGCCCATTGATTTTGTGATTCCACCAGGGTGGCTGTTTTTTGAGTTAGTTCTGTACTTCTTTCTGGTGGGTATAGCTGCCTCTATGCAGCTATTAACATGTTTGTACAGGGTTTCTGTGAACAGTTCTGCATAGGCAGCAGTGTTCTCAGGGTTTATGGGGGCTTGAAATTTTGCCAGTTTCTCAGTTAATAGGAGATTAACCTTAGAATAGTTTCTGAATATTCCAGGTTTAGCTGGGGGTCCAGGTTTTATTTTTACTTCATAGGAGAACATTTTCTGGTCTGACATTACCAGATAAGGCATTACAGTAGAGGGTGTGCAGCAGTCTCCCATATTAGTGTGGACCAGATCCAATATGGTTGCACCCCTGATTGGTATATTGACTATCTGGTCCAGAGAGTTTGTGTTTACAAAATCCAGGAATCTCTGTGCATATACGTTTGGTGTCATATAGAATTCTCAGTTAATAGAGGGGTAAAGTCGCCCATGAATATGGTACTGAGTTGGATGATCATCTGACATAGAGCCGTATATATATATATATATATATATATATATATATATATATATTTTATATATATATATATATATATATATATATATATATATATGTATGTATTTGCAACCAGTCAGCCTCTATACCACAACTGTTGCAGATGCCACTGTGGGAGTTTGGGGCTATTTACTAGGTGCGGGCCATTTACCATTAACATGGTTGGTCCTTCTGTCTTGTACACATTGAAGTATACTGCAGCAAGCAGATAGGTCCACTTGTATCTCTGGCTTTCAATTCTACTTTATGGGGGAGGGCCTCACTACTTTGCTCTGCAGAGGCAGGGACTTCCTGAATGAGAAAAACTTAGTGCAGGATTTCCAAAGTTTGGAATGGCCCTATTCAGCAATGTAAGTTTTTCTGCATGGACTGATACTTAAGTCTGTACAGACTTATGCATCACTGGAGATTGAATACCTTGTATTAATACCTCTGATCCTCCAAGCATTAAAAATCATACGACTGGACAGTAAAAATCATAGCACTGGACAGTAAAAATCATAGCAGAGGGTAAGAAAGAGGAGCAGCTTGTTGTTTCCCAATATAAGGTCTTTATATTCTAGATCCTATATAGTAAGTGGAAGGGTGTCTTTGTATGGGCTTAGTTTATTTATTTAATAAGGTATGCACCCATAAACAGGTCTGACTTTATAGGTATCACCACTAAATCTGGAAGAGGCAAGGCTAAAAATCGTAGTGCTATGTCTAAATCATAGCATTTGGGAGGCATCCCCGCATCCCTGCTGTTTTCCCTTTGATTTTATTTTCTTCTTCCTACAGCTGCATGTAACCTGTGATGTGTTGGTGTTCCTGTTACATTACACAGTGCCTGTGTTGGGGTTCCTGTTACATTACCCAGTGCCTGTGTTGGTGTTCCTGTTACATTACCCAGTGCCTGTGTTGGGCTTCCTGTTAAATTACCCATTGTTCTGAACTGATTGACTGCACACACACACACACACACACACACACACACACACACACACACACACACACACACACACACACACACACACACACACATACACACACACACACACACACACACACACACACACACACACACACACACACACACACACACACACACACACACACACACGCACACACACGCACACACACACACAGACATCCTCCTGTCCAGGCTGATGAATGCTTGACTTGTCATTTGCCTGACTGAGTATGCTAACTCTAAGACTCCTGAACACTGGCCATCACCGTTACATGAAGCTAGTTTGCTGGTGTCCTACATCTACCCACTTTCTTAGCAGTTTTATCCCTTGCTATCTGGCACATGGCTGAACTTGATTTAACTTGAATCAGAGTAAAGCTAGCTCTGGCTGAAGTGTGTAGATGAGTCAGATTTTGCTGGATATACATAATATAGCTGACTTGCTTTTCAAGGAGCCATTTAGTTGAAATGTCTGTGATTAATAACTTTCTTTTAATGTGGGAGTGCAAGCCCTAGTTCATACCTACCATTCACATAGTTTTGCCCCTGAAGTTTCTAAACTGGTATAACTAAAGTGTGTTGTATTTTGTCAATAACAGTAGCAAGGAGCTAATATGGTTTTATTGGTCCTTAATTGTGGTTGAGATTGGTTCCTCTTAGAGGAATGCCCAGGGCCCCAACTGACCTAGCTATAGCTCTGTTCACAAGATAAGCTATTAAACTTTTTGATGGACACCTGTTTGAGTAACCAGGCTCATTAGATTATGGCTGGCTGAAAGCTGAGTTGTCCAAGTAAGCAAAGACTGATTTTGAAAGGTTAACCTGCTTTTAGCCTGAAAGCATGTGGGAAATGTCTAGATGATTGTACAGCTCTAAGACTCTTTTTACTCCTTTGCTTTCCTTAAGTCAAAGTTCCTACTGAGTTGTGTGATATTTCATTATTTATAACTGCATAATATGCCAAGGCTAATTTTTATGTTTTTTTGGAGGAGGTGAGGCCCTGATTCAGAAAGGTTGCCACAATGTATAACCATTTCTATTTCAGAGACAGCACTACCATTGATGAAAAGAAGACATATAGTACAATGGTGGGCTGTCCCTGCTGCTAATGAGGCATTCCTGGAGAGAGGCATATGCTAATTAGCCATTTGCTCCTCCTTGGAACTGCTTGTAGTAAGGCATTTACTCAGCTAAATTAACATTAACATTAACACTCATAGACACTTGTGTTAATGAACATGGCCAAGAGCTCGTGTTCACCCATTGTGGTAGAGGTAAGTGCTTGGGAGTTTAGTGGACAGGTAGTGTTCAGGTGTGTGTGTGTGTGTGTGTGTGTGTGTGTGTGTGTGTGCATGTGTGTATGTTTGGGGTTACATGTGTAAGTGTATGAGTGACTGAGGTTGCATTAGTGGGGTTTGTGAAGGAGTAGGTTAGGTGTGTGTGTGTGTGTGTGTGTGTGTGTGTGTGTGTGTGTGTGCGTGTGTGTGTGTGTGTGTGTGTGTGTGTGTGTGTGTGTGTGTGTGTGTGTGTGTGTGTGTGTGTGTGTGTGTGTGTGTGTGTGTGTGTGTGTGAATGGGTGAATGTGTACATGAGTATGACTGGGTGAGAAGAAGGGTGTGTGTGTGCGCGTGCGCGTGTGTGTGTGTGTGTGTGTGTGTGTGTGTGTGTGTGTGTGTGTGTGTGTGTGTGTGTGTGTGTGTGTGTGTGTGTGTGTGTGTGTGTGTGTGTGTGTGTGTGTGTGTGCACGTTTGTGTGTATGGAATTAATTTGTGAATGTGTTCGGGAGTAGGGGGCTATCATACCTGCACACTCCCCTTAGACTAACAAGCAAATCCTGCAACATTGTTGGGGGGGGACACTAGACAACAGGGATAACACTTACACCATGCCTTAAGGATACTTATTTATTTATTTTTATTTTATTTTATTTTATATTTGTTAACCTGGAAATCCAACTTGACCAGGTCCATTTTCAATGGATGCCCGGGGAAAAAAGCTCCACAATTAACATATAGTAAAGTAGTTTTAGCACAGGTAATACAGACATGAATAACAAATCAATTATAAGTACACACATACAAATAGTTGTTCACAATGGTTCAACTGTGATTGGTAAAGAACCAAGGCTTCTGATAAAGAGTTATATATAAAGTACAAGTGACCTGACGGAGAAAATGCTGTTCTTTCAATAACAGTTACATACAATTTGCATTTTACATTTAGCTTCTATTATAGAACAGAGAAAGAAAATAATATAACCTGAGCGAAATAATATAACCTGAGCGAAATAATATAACCTGAGCGAAATAATATAACCTGAGCGAAATAATATAACCTGAGTGAAATAATATAACCTGAGCGAAATAATATAACCTGAGCGAAATAATATAACCTGAATGAAATAATATAACCTGAGCGAAATAATATAACCTGAGCATCCAGATTATAAGGAGGAAAGTTAGATCAATGAGAAAGTGAGAGCCTAGAGTTTGAGTTGTAAAGAGAAAGGAGAAGAAAGTCAGATGAGGCTGTCGTGTAATACATGGGCAGATCCAGGTTTTCCTGAGATGTGTTTTGAGTAGTTTTATAAATTGTGTGTTTGTTGTAGTAGAGGTTATATTAGTGGGGAGGTTATTCCATTTTTAGCTATGGTATGGCAGTATAGGGCTTTGCCAGCAGTATTGTTGGCAGCTGTAATACTGAGAAGAGGTTTATAAGATGAGCGAAGAAGGCGACTGGTAGAATAAAGTGTTAACAGCTGTTTTAGTGCTGGAGTTTTCTCCGGGTAGTTTATGATGTTAAAGATACAGGTGAGTTGTTGGTAGGCAAGTAAGTGATGACATTCTAGCCATTGAATTTCTTTTAATGCCTGGCAGTGGTGGGTTCTAGAGGGAGAGTTGGTGGCAAATTTGGCAATTTTATTATAACATGATTCTAGCTTGTCTAGATCTGTTTTTCTAATATGGGTTAGGATTGGTGCTGCATATGTAAGTGCTGATAAAAGGTGGGTCTGAGCTAGGGTGATTCTTGCTTTATCTGTGAGAAAGTTTTTGTGTCTCTAGAGTGTCTCCATTTTCTTATGAACTTTCGGGATTGTTTGTGATCTATGAATATCAAAAGATAGGTTATTATCTATTTCTACCCCTAGGAGTTTAGTATGGGTTGATGGTGAAATGAGAGTGCCATTTCTGGATGTGATGGAGAAAGTTGAGGGAGTAGATTTTGTTTTATTAGGGGTGAATAGGAGTAATTTGTTTTTGTTGGGGTTGAGAATGAGTTGTATGTCTGTGATCCAATTTTCAACAACAGAGAATGATTCTTGGGCCAGTTTTTCTAAGGTGATAATAGATGGGGTTGTTGAAATTAGAGTAGAATCATCTGCATACTGAATTAGTATGGCTTGTTTGGAGGAAGTATGTAGATTGTAAAAATAGAAAAAAGTAGCAGACCCACTATAGAGCCTTGTGGTACCCCAATAGTGTTGGGGAGAGGAGGAGATAATTTGTTTTGTCATTGGACACTTGTTGTTTGCTAGATAAGTAACTTTTAAACCAAGAGATAGTAAGGGGAGTGAAAGAGAGTGAGCCAAGAGCATCTAGTAGTTTGGGATGTGAGACCATATCAAAAGCTTTGGAGAGATCTGAAAAGATATGGGATACATAGTTATTTTTATTTCTATGATGATTTACCTGATTGGTGAATGAGAGAAGAGCCATGGTTGTTCTGAGGTGGGAGCAGAAACCATGTTGAGTGAAGGAGAGAAGATTGTGTGAGCACAAGAATTGCATAACTTGCAGGTGTATGCACTTCTCAAGAGGTTTGGATAGGGGAGAAAGTACAGTTATTGGCTGGTAGTTGGAGAAATCATAGGACTTTCCACCTTTATGAAGAGGTATGATGTAAGCTATTTTCCAGAGTTTTGGTATATAAGCTTCCTGAATGGACCTGTTTATTAGGATTGAGACAGAATATGATAGGGAGTCAGCTGCTATTTTCAGAAAGTTAGCAGGTATATTGTCTGCTGCAAGAGTGGTAGGTTTTAGGCTGAGGAGGAGTTTTTTAATTTTAGATGTAGGGACAGGGGAGAAAGAGAAGGATGGATAGTTTTTGGGTGCATGGTAGGGTTATTTCTAGAAGTGTCTGAAGTTGTGCTGTGAGGGCTATCGGTATTAGATATTTGGGGTGACAGAGTTTGGATTGAGTTAATAAAATGATAGTTAAGCTGGGAAGCTATATCTTTGTTGTTGTTATTGGGGCTGGAGGGGGCAGAGGTGGTAATTTTTCCAAGTTTTAACAAGGTGTTGATGCTGTGCCAGAATTTTGGGGGATTTTTTGAGTATTTGTTTTGGAGACCTAAAAAGTAATTTTGTTTTATCTAGTTTGGTCTGTTTTTTGGCTTGATTCTAAGTTGCTTATAGTATTGTTTTGTGAGATTGGAGTTGTCTTTTTTTCCATTGTTTCCATGCCTTGTCTCTATTTTTTAGTAAGGCTCTTGTGTCCCTACTCAGCCATGGAGCATAGTTTGCTTTGGCATTTACTTTCCTAATTGGTGCCATTGAATTTAGAACTGTAATGAACATGTTGAATTAGTCTACTGCTAGATCTAGGTATAAAGTTCTTAGAGTTTCCCAGTTACATTGCTTTAGAATGTTGTTTATGTTCTCTGGGTTTAGATTGTGGTTGTCCCTGATTTGTCTGTAGATTATAGGCTTTGGAATATTAATATGTTTCCTTAGGAGGAAAGTAGGGTGATAATCACTAAGTCCATCTGGTAAACAACCAGTCTGATAGGGATGTTTGGGGCTGCTCACCAATGTCCAATCAATAATGGTTTGTTTCTGGGTCTTTTTGTCTATTCTGGTGGGCTCTTGAATTAGTTGGGTAAATCCATAGAGGTTACTGTGGCTGGCAGGGTTGATGGAGTTACAGGTTAGCTAGTCAGTATTTAGGTCACCTAATAAAATTGTTTCTTGAGGAGAATTTTGACTAAGCCATTGAAGGATTTATTCTATGGTAGGAGTATTTCCAGGAGGAATATAGCTGCAGGGGATGTTAATCTTTTTGTCATTATTTAGTGCTAGGGTAGAACCTATGGTTTCTGCATTTTGGAATATTGGTAAAGGGGTATGGAGTGGCTGGAGGTTTAGCGTGTCTTGGAATAGAATTGCTACACCACCACCCTTCCTACTTGTGCTATCTAACCTTATGATATTGTAACCTGCTAGGAGAATTTCTTCGCTGGGGATATTTGGTTTTAGCCATGACTTGTTAATAGTAAGCATGTCAGGGGAGTAGTGGGTTATAAAAGAA
Source organism: Protopterus annectens (assembly GCF_019279795.1). Classification (NCBI taxonomy): domain Eukaryota; kingdom Metazoa; phylum Chordata; order Ceratodontiformes; family Protopteridae; genus Protopterus; species Protopterus annectens. The sequence continues at coordinate 450,297,152 of NC_056745.1, forward strand.
TGAAGGTCATGGAGTTAGTTGCAAATACTTCTGGTGTTAATATTAATGATTAGTAGATCAGATTGTGTTTTATTGGGAGGGGAAGTGAATGGTGGTCCTGGGTTTGGGTGTATGTCACCTGAGATAAGGAGTGTTATACTGAGAACAAGAATGTACTTAGTAGAGTGTATTAGGTCTGAGAGGGATATGGAGACAAATACATGGGTCATGGGGGAGGGCACTAGACACCAGGGATAACACTTCATTCTGCCTTAACAGCACTTAATGAAGAAGTGGGTCAGGGGAAACACTAGACACCAAGAGTAACAATTACATCATGCCTTAATGGCACTTAAACAAAACACGAGTTGAAAAAAGCAGCAGGCACCAGGGATAGTTTTAATCATCATGACTTAATGGCACTTAAACAAGATGTGGGTTGGGGAGAACCATTGGCCACCAGAGATAATTCTTTAACAACGTGCTTTAAGGACACTTCTAAAAAAAAGAAAAGAAATATGATGTGGATTAGGGAGGGAGGACTACTACACAGCTTGAAGACTCCATATAACCTGACTTAAAGGCACTAAAAAGGATTTAAACCCTGTACCTTCCTACCTCAAACAGGTGATATTAATCCTCTACACCACCACCAGACACAAGGGATAACAAAGAATAATAATTAAAACAAAATAAAAATTACAAAGTGGGGTGGGGGTTTCTAACCTTTTACCGTTGACACAGGAAACAGCAGTATTAACCCACTATATTATATAATACATTAATGCTGCAAGAGTGTTTTTACAATATAATGAAGATCTTGGGCATTGTTCACGGTCTGCAACAGTTTGTGAGTTATGAAGAAATGGAACAGGGCACATATAAGCACTCCTCTTAACTTCATAACATAAGAAATCTAAACATTGTCAAAAATAATAGGGGCAGGGTAAAGACAAACACAGTCAGAGATGGATTTTAATTATTCCTCTTATAAACTTGGAAATCCACTAGACTAGCAGCTTTTGAATTAGATTTGCTGAGGGATATGAAGTTAGAAACTACTCTCTGGCATTAATGATTGATTGTATTCATCCATGATTTACATGAGAAGGAAAAACATAAAAAGAGACATCAGGGATATTCTGATAACTGAGGGGCATGTATATGGTGTGGTGTGTGCATGATTTTACTGTGTGCATGTGTATAGGAGATTCAGTAGGAGAATGTTTGTGCAAACGCAATGCATGGACCACCAGTGATAACTATTGCAGGAAAGTGCTACTATGCCCTTACAGTAACTAATGGAAGTTCAGAGACATGCATATTAGATGATAGCATGGACTTTCCTCATTGTGGCTAGTGTGTCTCTGAATCACAAATTATTGCATTGCGGAAACAGCCCCTTTTGACCGTAGCCCTTATCAGAAGTACTGGAGTTTTTTATGAATCCTTGCATTTTTGTTTTTTTAAGCCAAGCTTAAGAGCTCACAGTTTTATTTACTTGAAGAATTCTCAAATGTAACTTACTGTAGGTAACACTAGAAAAATAATATTTTGGCACACTTTCCAGTCAGAAAAATGCCATAAGCAATAACATTTCATTCACATATGAAGTGACCTGGTGTCTTTCTGAAGACAAAAAAAACACACAGCATTTCAACTTGACACATCATATATCCTGTATTTATCGTGTACATTTCAAATGGTGGTCAAAAGCATGATAATATTTACAATACATATAAATGTAAAAACATGCTAAACACTTAGATGACAATGGTATTATGACTTATCTTTCTGGGGGTTTTAGCCCCCCCCTTCTGCCAACCATTCAAGTCTCCAGACATCAGACCTAGCTTGTGAATTCCCATACTAGGGATGTCAGTAGAGGACAGAGCAACTGATTTAGAAGGGCTGTCATCAAGGTAGCCTCAAATGTGTCATTTACCCCTGCTCATATTTGGCCATCAGCTCACAATATCTCTGAAGTGCACTTTCATCCCTTGTCCCAAATAAATCTGACTTCCTTTCTAAGGTGACCTTTCTACTTGTCCCTGGTCTGGGAACTACTCAATACATGCTACTTCATTTCATCTACGATGCAAGCTATGGTAATATTTTTAATGGTGTGGCCCTATCTCCATCCTTGGTGTTGATATGTGCTTCAGAATCACCTCAAAGACTACTTATGCCCATCTAAACAGCACATACGTGCTCCATGACATAAGTGAACCAAGGCTACAACCATTAGGTTGGGTAGCTACTGCCTATGTCTTCCTCTATCTTGGTCACCTTTTTTCTATGCTTAAATCCTCCACCTTTAATTAGTGTATTAGGTGAGGCACCCAAGAACCACCATACCCTCCAACAAGAGAAGCAAGTTCTAACTGCCCACTCTTTTCCCATCTTTCTCCTTGACTCTTCTAGCAACAGACTTATGATTAAACTTGGGTCATACAGGTCACATTCAGGGTTTTATACCATGTGTATTACTACAATGATAATTTCATATGTTGTGAAATAATAAAAATAGAAAGCATGAAACTGTTTGCATGCATTAGTAAGTACGACTGAATGGCACATTTGCATTCAAACAATTTCATCTATATCAGTGCACCAAATGCATTATGAAATGTTGCTAAAATGATTGATTGTGGTCAGCAGAGATTAACACTATAGCATCATTGATTAGATCTCTATAACACAAGCATTTTCTAATGGTGGTGGTATACAATGGTTGTGAACATTACAAGTGTGAACATTTCCTGAATGCAAAGCTACAAACTTTTGTAGTCATAGAAATGTCCCTCTCTCTGCGGTACAGTGATCTCAGAGTTGGTTATATTAATTGGGGTACAGAATACATATCCTCTGCATCAGGTGTCTGGTAGCTCTGCTCCCCATTAAAATTATACATGAATTCTACTGCAAATTGCAGCTTTTTAAATTTGAGTGGAATTTACAAATACATTGACAGCTATGTCATACAGCAATTAGTAAAATTGCTCATTTGTTTTGCCTTACTGTCAAACCATTGATTAACAACAGCAGCAATGGACATTGCCATGTTTTGCTTAGAAAGTGACATAACCACAGACCATATCCTGCTGCTCCCTAACTTTAGATAGAGTGGCATCATGGACACTCTGTGGATAGACCAATATCCTTCTCTTCCCCTTTAGTACTCAGATGTGACCTTACTCAACAGCAGAATGTCTTTTGCCCCTACATTGTCTCTCAGGAAAACGATATTCATCATACAACGGGTAAAACATCATTCTTTTCACCACCCTCAAACTAGCTTGCACAACCTATCCCTTAAGTGAGCTATTTGTTGTTCATTGAAAAATAAACGTAACTGTAACCTGCTTGCCTATATTAGCCGTCAGAGCATTCATCCTACCAGTAGCCTAGTTTATCAGCCATCTCTGTTTATTCAGTGCCTTATTTCCTGGTAAAATCAGCTTAGGCAGTATGCAAGGATCTGTAAATCATGTGCACATATAAAAAATATCAATATGCCAGGCTTACAGTCCTGGGATGGCCATTATCTGACATGTTATTTCAAGTCATGTCTGAAGCAGTGTTCAAATCTAGTGCAAACCATGATGCACTGCATTGCAGATTATAGAATTATACATGTGATTGCAAACCATGATGCACTGCATTGCAGATTATAGAATTATACATGTGATTGCAAACCATGATGCACTGCATTGCAGATTATAGAATTATACATGTGATTGCAAACCATGATGCACTGCATTGCAGATTATAGAATTATACATGTGATTGCAAACCATGATGCACTGCATTGCAGATTATAGAATTATACATGTGATTGCAAACCATGATGCACTGCATTGCAGATTATAGAATCATACATGTGATTGCAAACCATGATGCACTGCATTGCAGATTATAGAATTATACATGTGATTGCAAACCATGATGCACTGCATTGCAGATTATAGAATTATACATGTGATTTGATAAGGAGGTATATGGCCCCTACTGAAATATCAGGACTCAGATTGCAATGTCCTGGAACACAGAAAAAAAGACATAAAATGCAGGAGAAGCATGAATATCGAAAATTGTTGTCTTCTTTAAACTAATTTGTTATAGGGGTATTCCCCCCTCTACCCCCAATGTGGGGAACAAGACTCCCCATACTCTCAAACTTATATACCAACTCCAAAATTACCATACATTGGAGAAATGGAATATTCTGAGAAATGACAGTCTCTGGATTTCTGGTCTTTCAGTCTCCACATTTCATAACTGGGCAATCTGAGTCCAAACATTTCAAATAGTTACTGAGGTGTACACTTCTAAATGACTGAACATGTTAACTTATCTCTTATAACTAATAACCGCCAAACAAAGCTGTTAGAAAAATCATAATTATCCCCCTATAGCTGGAAGGTGATAAAAAAGTCAACAGTTATGTCTGCCACAAGTTGGAATTCAACATCATAAATCAAATGATCGCAGAAGACAGGGTAAATAAATATACATATTGAAATGCTTCTCCTTGGCAAATTCAACATTGATAGTCTGGTAGCTGAGACCAAACTACAATATCTAAATGTGAAGTGCTACATCAGGTTTTCTGTTTACCATTCAGTTGAAATAAATAAATCTTCAGAAAAGAACAGTCTCCTAGATTAGATAATGTGCAACCATTGTATCATTCCATTGCATTGTGGCTTATACCTATAACGGTGATTTACCACCCCACATTACCAATCATGATCCAGCACTGAAATTCTCCCCCACCTAAAATTTCCTTACGTATCATAATCACAGGCAGCCTTAGGAAGCAAGGACTCAAAGAACGCTGCTCAATTGTCATGTGGGCACCTATACTTTGAGACATCAGACCTTAAAACTTAAATGGGCATATTAAAAATGGTTAACCCATTTATCAAAGCATTGATAAATGGAACAAGTGAAAATGGACCTCACAACATAAATGTTCTAAAATCTACAAATATTTCAGGAAAAGATACAAAGCAGGAGCAAAAGGCAAATCTTTGCCTTTCCAAAATATGTGGGTTATTACTCATCAGTTAATTTTGGAAAGGAATCAGTCAGATGCTAGCACATGAATCAGCTGGACTATCCCTGCTCCACTAGGACCCAACATACTTATCACTGAATCCCCAAAGACTATGCAGAAGTATTCAACAAATAATTCTCAAATGCTGTTAGTGATTTACTTGCCCATATGTCCTACTATCCCCTCTACAGAAAATAACAAAGAGAAACATGTTTAAGCAACAAATCTGGTTGCTAGGAAAAGTTAATAAATAGCCCCAGGAAGCCGATGACTTACTCCTCAGATTGTCCACATTATCTCTTCCTCCCATCCTCCCACCGAGTACAGCATGGAATCAAAATTAAAAAAAATATATATATATATATATATATATATATATATATATATATATATATATATATATTCATTCTTTTTAGCATATGTGATAAGTAAATGCCCATCCAGTTTCCACGCAATTTACTTTATGTTCTCCAACTGGCATGCACATGCAATGTTTAAATTTTGTATGTGTGCCAGTCAGTAGAGTAGAAGTGGCCTTCTAGCAGGCAACAAGTAAGTACATCTCCTTTCTGGTTCATTTAGAGCTTTGTGAACAGGAAAGCTAATTTTAAAGTTAAACTGCCAGAGACTTGAGTGAGCGCACATGCAATCAATCTTGGTAATGCATTAAAATGGAAAAAAAAAGCTGTCAGCATTAATTTGAAATCATTAAGTTAATTGCTCATAAGAATGGGTCATGGGACTTATGGAATCCAAATTGCATAGTGGAGCATATTTATGATGGAATTTGGAACTATGCTGGGTCAGAGGTTATATATCAAAGGCCCTGAGAATAAGATTCAAGATAAACATTTCATAGACTAGTATATACAAGTGCACCGAAACCTTGTTGTTACTTGTAAATTCAAATTACTAGCAATGCTAAAAGCATTATTCCTCTACATGACTGTTGATGCAATTCTTCTGATGTCTTGCTTATTAGCTGGGTCATATTTTAACTACAGCAGAAGCCTGGGGGTGGCTTGTTATTCTACCAAGTACCAATGTAATGTAAAAAACTGAGCAGTACTTGGAAGCCTGTGAGTTTCCATGAATTAACATGTATTAGCTTGTATACTTTCCTCATCATGCATAGATATGTAGAACACATTTTTCAAATGTCTGACATTCTCTTAAAGTCAGAACTTAGGAATCCATACTTTTTGCAGTGATTATAACTCCATTGTATGCTATTTATATTGCACCAACTGTTTCTGCTGGTGAGCAGAGTTTCTTGTAATTTCAAAGTACAAGATGTAGCAAAGCTTCCTGTACCTAATTTAACTCATACAACAGTATATGTTTCTTGCAGAGGAAGCATACATAGTGAGCATGATGTGAAATAGTATTTTAATATAGATTGGCGATGTATCTGTCTTAACCTCCCTTAACCTTAAATCTATTAGCACAAAAAGATTATTCCACTGACATTCATAAATCAGAGGAGATTTCATAGCAATCATAACAATCCACTTATGTTGTGCTGACAAGGTCAATATAAAGGGGAAAACATGTACATTCACAGCTAGAAGGGTTTTGGCTTTATTAGCCTGAATATAACCATTAACAAAAGAAGGACAAGCACAAGCAAATACGGACTTCACAAGACGCCACTGTAATCTTTAAAACTGCAAAATTTATTGTGCACTGATAAGAATGGTTAGTGCTTTCACTATAGCTTCATCAGACCTTTACAAACAGAAAAAAATGGTCTGCTTTGATATGAGAGCAATCAATCAATTAGATTCAATTAGGGTTGCCACTTTTTCAAATGGCCAAAGTGGGACATTTTTGGTACAAACATCAGATTTTACAGGCCGACACATACCCACGGTCAGTACAAAAGTTAGAACTTAAATTTTTTGCCTAAATAAAAGCTTATTCTTGTAGCATTTAAAGTTACATATAAAAAATAATGCATATATAAAATATGTACAAATAAAAAATACATATAAAAATAAAAATGAAAAGGGGGTGGGGGAGACATGCTGTTACTATCGCCTGACCTTACACCCCCTTGCTTTTAATACTGGTCTCAGGGAAGCTCTCTATATGTAACTTTAAATGCATTTTTACAAATATGACACATATAAATTTTATTTTTCTATGAGCCCTGTCAAGTTTTTACTTGCAGTTCATCAATTAAATGATGTTACCACTAATATTTTTACATTTTTAGATGCTTTAATAGTGTTTTAACATCATGAAGTTGTTTTAATTACAGTTAATTGTGTCTAATTGATTGATCGCTCTCATATTAAAGCAGACCATTTTTTTCTGTTTGTAAAGGTCTGATGAAGCTATAGTGAAAGTGCTAACCGTTTTTATCAGTGCACAATAAATTATGCAGTTTTAATGATTACAGTGGCATCTTGTAAAGTCCGTGGTTGCCTGTGCTGGTTCTTCTTTTGTTATTGGATTTATAGTATCTACAACAGCAGCGACGAGGCATTTACTTTGTTTGTAGCAGCTTTTATTGTTTTGCTCTGAACATAACCATAAAGACTTTAAAAGTAAAAAACAACAAAGTCATGGCTATTCAGAAGCCATGCAGCAGAAAACACTTGATATCATTTCTTTCTGATTATGTCCCCATTTTTATTTACGTTCCCAGTTCTAGATTTAAATTGTATTACATACACTGACCCTTGTATACAAGTCCTGCATTACCTGTACTTTTTATCTGCAGACTAATATCACATGCAGGCAACCACATTCTCACAGATTAATGACGCAGAAGAGCCTTTAGTCTCCAGATTTCCTTGTTTTTCTTTTCTCCTTGTGTTCCTTTCATTGGTCCATCACTACATACTACTTTCTGGAATTCTACGTTTCTCCTCTTGTGTCAGTATAATATACTTAAGCAACTATTTTTTGCACACTATACCTTTTTCCTGGTTTGAGGCATGCACACTAAAAACTCATCTGCCTGCTTCCCACTCTCCTTCTATCCCTGCTACTCATACAGCCCTGGTAATATACCCAGTGCAAAGGGTTTTTTGTTATCCTATTGAATCAATTATATTAAAGCAAATAAGACAACTGCTTACTGATAGTTTTTCTTTCTCACCACTTGTGCTCTGGATTGGGTCTAGGTCTACCTGCTCCATTCGCCTCACTTTGCTCAGGCTCACCCACTTCTCTACCTTACCCCCATTCCCACCCATCCCTGCTTAATCTAAATTTATCCTCTGAACTCCCTGTAAGAGCCCTCCCCCTCACACCACTTATTCAAAGAAAATTCACCCCTGCTCTAATCACTAAACCCTCCCCTGCTTTGCTGTCCATTCCCCTACCTCCCACTCCTCCCAATACCTTTTAACTCTATAGCACAAATTTGTTACCCTCTCTCCCCCCTCTGCTTTACCCTAAATCTTTCATCACTTACTCTTCCTTCCCCCTCCTCTACCTATTGCTCCTCCTTACACCTTCTTAACTTTCTTACAATAACTCCATACCATCACTAACACCACTCTCCTCGTATCTATAATTACACCCACATACTACAACAGCATGCTACTGCAGTTCTATTTACCTTTAATTCTGTTCCTCCTATCCAGGTTAGCATCTTATCACTCTAACCTACTATACGCTCCTCTATCAGCCACTCTTCCCCAAGTAACATCTGACTTCAATGAAAAACCTGAACTTCTTTACTTCATCCTCTCTGTACAGTACCTCCTATATTCATTATCTCAAACTAAAACATTTCAGTCTTCCTATATTCATTATTTCAAACTAAAACATTTCAGTCTTTGTCTCACTTCCACTGAACATAAGTTTAAACCCTCTACCTACTATTTCTATTTCTCTAAACTTAATTCACTCCTTATTACTCTCCTACCAGATGGGGACATCCACTCTAATCCTGGTCCATCCTCCTCCTCCAACACAACAAACAGGCACCACCTTCCAACTTCTCCAACCAAACACATATCTATCTACTCCATAAACCTACAAAGTCTTACTAACAAAATCTTAAGACTTAAGCACTTGGATAGCAAACCACTTTCTTAACTCTCTCAGAAACATGGCTCAAACCTCATATCACAAACTCTGAAATTTTAACTCCCCTCACCTATAATATATTCCAGCAAGACAGACTTTTCCAAAAAGGGAGAGATGTTGCTATCATGTACTCAGAACAGCTTAACCCCCCCCCTCTTCCTACCCCTCCCAGATTGTTCTACTGCTAAACTCATCTTTCTCAACTGCCACCTTAACTCATACAAGAAATTTGCAATAGCATCTATCTATATGCCTCCTGGTAACAATATTCCAGTTCTTGAATCTATCTTATCCTGGATCTCCCAACATCTATCATATTAGACAGTCTTACTATGTGATGTCAGTATCGATTGGAATAAACTTTCTCCTCACTCCCCTAGCCTTAGTATAAACCTTTTTGGGTTCAGTCAACTTATTTCTACTCCCACCCACATCAATAAAAACTCCAGCTCCATTCTTGATTGTATCTTAACTTCCAACCCTAATAAATACTATAATCCCAATACTTTACCAGACTCCTTAAGTGATCATCTCCCTATCTCAATTCAAAGAGTACCATCTCATACCTCAGAAACCCACCTTTATAGAGTTTGCTGAAACATGTCCAACTTCAACACAGAAACTTTCAACTACCAACTCTCTCTTGTTAACTGGTCTCACCTGTTCAATCTTCCTCTAAATGATGCCATTCTTGAGTTTAACAATACTTTCCTAAACATACTAAACTCCCTGGCACCTATCAAAAAAATTAGGATCAAATATAATCCCACACCCTGGCTCGCCAAAGATACCCTTTCCAATATGAAACATAGAGACACTGCTTGGAAACAATGGATAAAGTCAAAATCTTCCTCTCTCCTCCTTAAATTCAAAGAACTAAGTAACCTTAACAAAACAACTTCTTGTCTGAGACAAGAAAAATTTTGGTCAAAAAGCTCAAGCTTCCCACACCTCAAAACCCAAAGACATTTGGTACACCATGAACAATATTCTGCATCCAGGGAAGCCTTCTACTCACAACCCCTTCCCCAATGAAACACCTCTTGAAACACCCACCCTACTAAACAAGTACTTTATAGACTCTATCTGCAAACTAACCCCTCCCGTTACTAACCAATCACAACTCCTCACTGCCTCCACTCAGCCTTCTCTCTTAAACCTGCTTCCACTGCTTATATAAAATTTGTTCTCCAGAAACCTAAACCTTGTTCTCCTTCCTTTGACAACCTACCCCCCCCCCAAGTTTCTTAAACTTGCAACAAATACTATAGCATATCGCTTTTCAGTCCTTATCAACCATTCTATCAAAGTATCCTTAGTCTCAGAAATTTGGAAATCCTTTTATACAATTACATTTCATAAAGAAGGCAACTCCACTGACCCTTCCAATTTCCAACCTAGAGCCATCCTCTAACCTCTCTCACAAATCGTAGAGAAATGCATTCACAGAGAACTTCTTAAATATCTACTCCAGGAAAATCTTCTCATCCCCCTCTCAACATAGATTTAGATCCCACCACAGCACATCCACAGCCTTTTTATCCTTCATCCAGACTATAGTAGAGGCAAGAGATAACAATAAACTAGTGTCATGCATATTCCTCGACCTCTCCAAGCATTTAACATCATCTCCCACCCTAAGCTTCTTACTAAACTAACTCAATTCAATTGCTCTGCATCCACTACTCTCTGGTTCTTTAGTTATCTTACTAACAGACAGCAATCTGTTAGATGGCAGACTTCCTGCTCACCTTTCTTACCTATCCAAACAGGTGTACCTCAAGGCTCCATTCTAGGCCCCCTTCTCTTTAATGTTTTTACTAACAATCTACATTTTTCCTGCTGCACCTCATCTCTTATCCAGCAAGCCAATGATTCTACTCTTATTACCCCCTCCGACAACCCTACCGACCTTCCTTCCCCTTATACAGACATCTTTTAACACCACCGAACACTGGATATTCAATAACCAACTCATCCTTAACCCAAAGAAAACTAAGCTTCTTTTCCTTCCAAAATCTATGTCCAGCCTTAAACTTCCTTCACTCTCTATTCCCTAGACAACGCTATAATTCGTGCTGACTCCCATACCAAACATCTAGGAATCACAATTGACAATCAACTGAAATTTGACCTTCATATCCAACAATCCATCAAAAAGACCAATCAAAAATGCAGTCTTTTGTATAGAAAGAAAAAATTCTTATCCATCACCCCAAAGACTTCACTAGCTCAAACCTACCTCCTCCCTTGCCTACTCTATGCTTCCCCTATATTTACCTACCTCCAAGCAAATCTTTTAACCAAAGTTGAACAAACCTACAACCAGATAGCCAGATTTGCCTGTAACTTCCCTTACAAATCCCATCATCGCCTTGCTCTTAAACAGCTACAGTTGCTTGAATTCCCTCAACTACTACAACTTTCTCAGTTACAGATGATGCAGTCTCTTCTTTACAAGCCAGCAGACTGCCCTGCCCTGTCTACCCTCCTATCCCTTTACAAGCCTTCTCAATCTCTCTGTAGCACTGACCAACAGCTACTTGACACCTACAGGCCTAACAAAACAAAATATATGTTCTATCCAATCTTCCTTTCATTTCAAAAGAGAATTGAAGAGCTACCTTGCTAACACTCTCTCCAGCACCTGTCACCACCCTATCCAACTTGTACTCACCCAGTTGTTAGAATATAAAAACTCTCCTCACCTGTTTCTAATATAATTCTTATAAATATAAACATTGTGGTACCTCAGCTGCACCTCTGAGCAATGCTCTTCCTAAATGTTATATTTTCTCTTCCATTACTGCTATACTTCCCACCCCCTTCTCACAATTGCATTCTTTTACTCTCTTTACTCTCTTGACTCTCAAAAACTTTACTTCCCACCCCTCTACTTCTACCCCTCTATTTAATGCTTCTTCCTCCTCTCTACCAACTTGGTTTAATCATTAAAGATATTTTAAGGGCTTTTTTCTGATGACCTATTGTAAATCTACATTTTTACTACAGTTTCTACCTCTTGTTATTGTCTTTGCTGAATTGATATGAATTGTTAATTTTCATTATTGCATGAACATTTGTTGCTCTGTACTTATATTTCATATATGGCATGAATGTATGTAGTTATGTATCCAAATTCACATTATTGTTATGTTAACTCTATCATTTGTTCTTTGTGTGGAGCTTTTCTCCTCAGGTCTCCACTGAAAATGGGCTACCAGCCCAGTGGACTAACCCACTTAACAAAAGACAAATGAATAATAAATAAATAAATTTGCATTTCTCTGCACGGCTGGCCCCATCTAGTCCAAGACTAGTGATGAATCTTGCTTCAGAGAAGGGCAATGGTTCTATTACCATTCTACTGGCTCACTTTGTAGTTAAACAAACTCATTAGGTCTACATTTTTATTATGATTTCATAATATTTACATGGCATTGAAATGTATACTTAAGCTATAACCCCCCAAATAGTGTACAGTACTGTAAAATAATCATGCAGCTGGGTTTGGTTACAATGCATTAGTAGCAATATCGTAGAAGTATGGTTAGTGCAGTATTATGGCAGAAATGTGTAGTTGAGATTGCTTATAATGTATTAGCGGAAAAGTACTGGGAACATGAGTAGTGCAGTATTATGGCATATATATATATATATATATATATATATATATATATATATATATATATATTTATATACAGATGAGTTTATTATACCAGCAGAAGTACTGGGAGCATAGGTGGTACAGTATTATATCATATAAATACAGATGAGTTTATTATACCAGCAGAATTATTGGGAGCATGGATGGTGCAGTATTATGGCATATAAATACAGATGAGTTTATTATAACAGCAGATTTATTGGAGCATGGGTGGTGCAGTATTATGGCATATAAATACAAATGAGTTTACTATACCAGCAGAAGTATTGGGAGCATGGAGCAAGGGTAGTGCAATATTATGGCATTTTAATGCAGATGGGTTTATTATACCAACAGAGGTATTGGGAGCATAGGTGGTGCAGTATTATGGCATATAAATATAGATGAGTTTATTATACCAGCAGAAGGATTGGGAGCATGGGTGGTGCAGTGTTATGGTAGAAACATCTGTCTGGGTTTGATTATAATATATTAGCAGAAATTTGGGGCGCATGGCATGCATTTCATTAACTGCCTCCATTACATCATTGGCTCCTGTATTGATCTGTGGATTATTTTTTAACTGAACACTTGCACTTCAGGATTATAGTATGGCTCTGTTCCTTAATATCACTTTTCTTTAATGCTCCTAACCTGCTTTTTGCAAGGAGTAAATGTTGACTGATTTGCTCCTGTCTTCCACCAGTTCATTTTAGATACTTAGTGCAGGTAGCCCTAATGTTTTGTTTCAGAGCTATAAACTGGTTGCAGTTTCCTC
>NC_056745.1:450315663-450328163 GCF_019279795.1 Protopterus annectens
CCAAGCAGGATAGACTTTATTTGTCTTCTACTAGAGGTAGTATTGGAAAACAATTTGTTTGTGTTCAACCAGAGCCTATTTTTACAAAGGGATGGTGTGGCTATGGGCACACCATGTGCCAATAGCTACGCCAACCTAGTGATGGCTCATTGGGAAGAACATAAACTATTCCAAATGGATCTGTATAAAAAACATCTCTTCTTTTACAGACGTTTTGTTGATGACTTGTTTTTTCTCTGGGCTGGTAATGCAGTAGAATTAGATATATTCTTTCAGCAAGTTAATTTACTATCATCTTTTTTAAAATTTACTAAGACAGTCTCTCCTGAAAGTATAACATTCTTGGATGTTTCTATCCAATGTTTATGAAATGGCAAACTCAATACAGGAGTGCATAGGAAAGCATGCTTTAAAAATACCCTTTTGCACAGGGATAGTATGCACCCTAGTCATATTTTTACCAATATAGTAAAAGGGCAAGCTATACGTGCTTCGAGGTTGAATCCTATACAGATCAATTATATGACCGAATTAGATGAATTGCATAATAGACTAATAAATAGGAGATATAGAATGAAAGAAATCCATGAAGCCTTTCAACATACTGAAAGGCTTAGAACAGGTAGGGCCTGTCCCATTTTCTCCGAAGAAGGCAATGCATTTTATAATGAGGATGGATTGAGAGCATCTGTAAGTCATAATAAAAAGCAGAAAGTATCATTGTACTTTATGCAAAATGTCCACCAAACTAAGCAGATTCTTCACAAACACTGGGATATTTTAACTGTGGACCCAGCTATTAAGGAAATTGTTGGGGATCACCCACAATTCCTTTTCAGAAATAAAAAGAATCTGCACAGACTTTTGTGCTTTCCAAGTCAAGAATGTCATCCCACTTCTATGAACTACACAGGTACATAACCGTGCAATAGATGTAATTTTTGTTCTAGTATTAGCACTACCAGCATGTTTATACATCCAATTACCACAAGAGTTTTTAATTTTAAAGTTAATGCGAATTGTGAGACTGAACATGTGGTCTATATTGCGAAGTGCACTTCCTGCACTGCCTTCTATGTCGGCAAGACCGACAGAAAATTGAAGGATAGAATAAGGGAACATATTTATCAGATACGCATTAGATCCACAATTAATGCTCTATCGAAACATGTTTTAGAGAATGATATTACACATGCATTTAAGTTTTTTGTCATACATACTAATGTACCCAATATTAGAGGTGGGGACATCAAAAATTACACTGAACAAATAGAAACTGGGTGGATTATTAGATTACAAGCGCATGTCTATCCTGGACTTAATGACAGGATCCCCCTCAAACCAACACTTAAAAATAGAATAATGTTTAATGAATTCATGCATTTTTATTTTAGCTTTTTATTTTATATTTATTTTATCTTATTTAACTATTGCACAGTTGTATGCTGCTATGCTATGTAAGTTTTATATATATATAAATAGTTTTTATTATATATAAGGTTTTTATATATTGATGTGTAAATATTCATTTGTATTCTTAGTTGATGTTGTTTTGATTTTATGTGGCATACACCTTTAAATGTTTGACTCTGTAAGGAACACCCATTAATTAAGAGCTCTGTATATAAGGTGTGTCAGTTCAATGCAATGGTTTTGATGGTTTGAAAAAGCCACTTGGCGAAAGCGCTAACCCCTTTTATACTTGAATAAAGGTTTTGGAATTATTGAAAGCTTCTAACTTCCAAGTCTGTTTCCAGTTTGCTTGAAGAGACTGTCAGCATTTTACATTTATAAACTGTTCTTTGGTCTGCAAAGACTTTAAACATCTTACTCAATGTGGAACTTCACTTTGGATTTATAGCTTTGGCTACTTCTTTTACACACTAGCATTGCCTACCAGTGATCCAGAGAGTGAACTTGTAAGTCAGTATTGTGCCTGGTTTGAACTTGAGCTGATGTTTTATTGATTTTATGCTGACTTTATATATATCTATCTATCTATATATATATATATATATATATATATATAAATATATATATATATATATATATAGGAGCACTACAAAATCCTGACACCAGAATCCTGAATATAAAATAAAGTATTGAAAGCTCAAAAGACTGAATCTCATAATACTGAAAACACACAGGATACCAGCACTTACTATATTCCAGCACAAGTACATGCAGAAACATATTACCCTTCAACTATAAACAGTGGGTCACTAAGTGCAATCTCAGAGTTGATATATTTAAGTACATGGGGGGGTGTGGAGGGTGCAGCCCCACACATGGAGGGTGCAGGGCTGCTTGACCCCTGCTTATACTTAGAGAAGAGTAATATGGTTTGTCTTTTATTTGTTTCTGTATGTACTTGTGCTGGAATATAGTAAGTGTTGATGGGTCTATATTATAACATCGAAGTTTTAAAACTTTGAATGTTATAATATTGAACCTTTTAGAGCAAAAGCTGATAATAGCGAAGCCCAGGAACATCAAAATTTTACCTAGGGTAAGATTTCAGTGGTCTTTTCCGTGGCTTCGCTATTTACAGCACTGTGGTGCAATGGTTATGGATCGGGTTTAGGAAAGTGAACGAACGGAGGTTACGGATTGGGTTCAGGTAAGTGTGGTGCGATGGTTACGGACTGGGTTAAGGTAAATGAGTGAATGGACTGGGGTAAGGTGAGTGTGCGGTAGTTAGGGACTTTAGGGTTACGGCGCGGGTGAGGTGAGTGTGTGATAGTGACAGACTTTAGGGTTAGGGGCAGGTCAGGTAAATGTGCGATTGTGTGGACATGAGGGTTAGGGTGGGGTAAGTGAGTTAGGGTTAGGGAGTGGGTAAGGTAAGTGTGTGAAAGTTAGGGACCTTAGGGATAGGGTTGGGTTTAGGTAAGTGAGTAGCTAGTGGTGTATGTCTGGTTTAGTGTAGGGTTTCATAAAGTGTATGTGTGTGGATTATTTATTTTGGTGTGCTTGAGTTGTGTGTATGTTTGTCGGAACAGCACATTTTTTTTCCCTGGGAAAAAATCAGCTATTCTAACTGTTCAGTTTTCTGGTGTTTCGATTGAATGGGTTCGATATTATAACATTCGATGTTTTTAGACTTTGATGTTATAATATAGACCCGTGTTGGCATCCTTTGTGTTTTCAGTATTATGAGATTCAGTATTTTGAGTTTTTAGTATTTTGAACTTTCAGGATTTTGCTCTCAGGATTTTGGGCTTTCAGGGATTTTGTAGCGCTTTTATATATATATATATATATATATATATATATATATATATATATATATATATATTTTTTTTTTTTTAAATTAAGACACTTTTAGTATGTAGTTTATGATTTTTTTTTATTTACTTTTTATTTAATGATTTCACACATTATAGTACTATTGGGCTGGCATGTGATGTTTATGGAAGGGTTTAAATAGTCTTGCTGGATCTTTTGGAAATATATATCTGATGAAGCCTCATTTTTAGGAGGTGAAACCAATATTATTGTGTTTGGTCCTGATCCTGGTTTATGTTTCAATAAAGTAGCTGTTACACTATCCATGTGTCATGCTGGGATTTACTATGTTTTTTTGATTTAGAGCCATGGACAGTGAACAGTGAACAGATTCATAGCCTTGGGCATTAATTTATTTTCTTTATTTTCTCATGTTCCTGCCATTATATATAGCTTTGTCAGCTCTCTGCCTCCAGTACTCTTTTTTGGCATATACCTAAAAAAAGCTATGTTCCTCTTCTTGGTCAATTTTGCCAACTACCTTTTGGCTTTCTTTTTTTGCCAGCCTCATCTCTTTTATTGGTCATCTTCTCATCTGTTTTCTTGCATGCCCTCTCCTTTTCCCTAACTAATAGAATCACATATATATATATATATATATATATATATATATATATATATATATCTATGGATCTACTTCAGAATGTCGACTGTTCAGAATGCCGACTTTCATATGGCCGACACCATACGATCGACATTCCGAAAGACCGACATCCTAACTGTAAACACAGTAAAACTGGGTTATGCAGGGGGCCAAGCCCCCTGCACCCCCCCACACCCTCTGCTACTTAAATATTCTCACTCTGAGATCTCACTACAGAGCAGGAAAGGGGAATCTCCCAGTCCCACACTGTAGCGGGATCTCTCTACTATCATTTGTCGGCCTTTCAAACATTCGCTCATATGGTGTCGGCCTTACGAGTTTCGAACATTTGAAAGTTCGAGCAAATGAAGGGATCCCATATATATATATATATATATATATATATATATACATATATATATATATATATATATATATATATATATATATATACACACACACACACACACACACACACACACACATATATATATATATATATATATATATATATATATATATATATATAATTTTTTTTTTCTTTTTGCATATTCCTCAGACTTCTGTCATTAATCCTAAGTACTTTGTTCCTGACTTATTTCTATAACTTTTCTTCTTTAATTTGTCTGCAGATCCCTGTTTATCTTTTATCCTCTCTAAACTGAGTAATCCCATAAGATCTCACACTATTGCCTTATTTTTTTGCATTTTTTCTTCTCCCATTTGTGATCATTATTGGCTTTTATTGGTACATTCTTGAACATCTGCATGCAGAATTCTATCCATTTTGGTAAAGTCCCACACCAATTGGCAAAACCTATCATGTTCTATAACCGTAGGCATCTACCTCTTCCTCTCTATCATAGAACATGGAATTTCCTAGTCTGCTTTTGACAGATTCACTTCTTCCATAAATATTATCTTCAACTTCCTACTCCATACCTTTAATATCGTCTAATTTTTCTCCCTCCTCTTCTTTCCTTGCTATGTCTTGGGGTCACTACACAGTTCTTGTCCCCAGCAATTTCCTCTTCTTTAACTACCAGGATAGGTTGTGACCCTGCCCTCCTTTCTTTCCTATCATGGGGCATTTTTCCTCTTCCTCCTGTCTGTTAACTTAAATCTGATGTCTTCTTTTATGTGTTTCCCTAATCCACTTCCATCTATCCACCCACTCCTTTATGAAATGCATTTTTGCTGGCACATGTGTCATTTCTAGGCATGCTGCTTCCAGCCCACTGGTATGCATTTGTCTATAACTTCCTTCTCCTATTTGCCACCATCTTACCAGTCTCCACTTGCAGGTCATTGGTGCCTACATGCATCACAGCCTGTATCGACTCTTCCTTCTTACTGACCTCTGGTTAACCTGTAATACGATCTAGCTTATCTTCCCTCTATAAAGACTCCAAGCTAGTTTCCCCTGCCTCCTACTAAGAATGAGTGTCCTCAGAGACCGAGTCTGTTATTGCAAAAAATCTCACATCCCTGTATCCATGCTGTCTCTCTAACCTTTCACTTCCATCCCTAGCCATCCTTTCTCCCTCTAGTTTTACTTTTCAGCCCTCTTCAGTGTTGGAGCAGGTTGCATCCACCGCTCCTTCTGTTGTAGCTAGTCCTTTTACTATACTCTTCCTCCACAATCTATGCACTCTTGTGTCCTTTCTATTTGCTGTCACCTATCTGCCTGAGTTCCCCTCCCCTTTCACTTTTGTCCTACTCTCTATGTACCGTGACCCCTGCATTATCACCGCTAGTTCTGCCTCCTTGTCATGCAATGTCATTGATGTTTGGGCTCTGGATTCTTTCCATTTATCCTCTTTTTCAAAGCTGCCTCTACCACTTTCTTTCTCTTCACATACTTTATACTATCCCACTTGCTTGTACTCCTCTGAAAACCTCTTTCCACATTTTACTGTCCTTTTCCATTTCCTACCATCCCTTTCCTCACCCCATCCTGTCTACAGACCTCCTGTTGTCTCCTCTCCTATCCCATGCTGCCCTTCCTCACCTTTCTAGATAATCTCCTACAATGTATAGTCCCTATGTTCTCCCTCTGAAGATGCCCAATTCTCTTACAGATCCCTCATCCCCTGCCTATACCAAAATGAGCCAAAATGATGACCTGCATTCCCTCCTCTGTTATCAAGCCTGCACTGCACATTTCTTTCTATATAATTTTGGGGCAGCTCACTGTTTGCTTTTTTATTTTATCTGTTTTTTCTAATGATATGCCTACCCATAAATGTGAAATAAATCAATGCATCTCATTTTAGGATGTGCATATTTTATGTATGTATTTACTATGTGCGTTATGAAGGTATTTATTCACATTCTATGGGCCCCATAATCTCCCAGTCATTCAGAATCTCTGTTCTAAAACCTTATCACAGCTACAGGTAAGCCAAAATAAAAATAAAAAATAAAAGAAATGTACACTTGTATTAAAAATAAAGGCTATTCTCCAAAAAGACCCACAAAACCATCTTAAAAAGACAACCTAAAAACAACTAAACTGTAAGACTAACATTTGTAATATAGCCATTTATCACTATGCAACTAAAATAATAGCAAAACAAAAGTGACTCCATAAAAATATTTTAAAAACTATCTCAGAGCTACAGCAGATACAGCAGAAAGCCATTAATAAGACAACCTCCTCATAAGAAGCTATTGAAACCACATGAAGCCCTATTCAATAGACAAGTTAGGCAAACAATGTAATGCAATTGGATCTATTTCATTAGAAAGCATTTCAACCAATCAAACAAAACTAAAACAATCAAATAGCCTACCTTCCCAAATCGCCAACCTCTACCTAACTGACGTTCCCAACTTACATAAACCTCCCACAACCCAGTCCTACTAAACTGCATATCTCTACTAAAACTCTGATTCTAATCTTAACACTTCCCTTCTGCTTCCTAAACCTAACCCCTTGGATAATCCTTAACCCAAAGATGTTCCTTCCATTTCCTAAGCCTAAATTCTGATTGCATCTTCTGCTTCCCAAACCTAAACTCTTTGATTGTTCCTTAACTTGTACTGTTAACTGCTAACAAGTACAATTTGTTGATTACAAAGTTTGACAATCAACAAAACAGCATTTGAACTAACAGAGTTCGGCAAAATGCTGAAAAACATAACCTTCAATGGAAGTTGACTTGAAGAAATGAATGAAACATAACTATACTGCCACATATTCCATTTTTCTAACTTTTGATGATACTTCTCTTCTGCATTAATTTCGATAGAATGTGATGCATAATATATTTTATACACGAGATAAGGGAATTTAATTTCATGAATCCTGACCTCAGTATTCCTCATGAAACTGTGTCCTAGATAAGGGGGAGGATGTTTGGGGATGGACATCTAGGCATGTTTTTGATGGAACTAACTGTATATGTTAAAGTGTTCAAGATATACATTCTGAATTAAAATTGCATATGATAGGAGTTTAGCTCCTTTCCCTTCATGTGTTACATCAGACATGCCGGCTTTCACACTGGTGCTATCAACATGGCTGAAAATAAACCCCTGACTCTTTAGTTTGCAAATAAGTGTGCTTGTCTGGCTTGATGATGTATATTATTTCCTGGCCCTAAATAATTAATGCATCAATACATTTTTATGCATTGCTTATTTCTTTCATATGTATAAAATAAGCAGCAAATGGAAGTTTCGTTAAGCAGCATGTAGGCATGTAGGCACTCATTACTATATGATTTCTACATTGCTCCACCTTTTCTTCTGAGAAGTAATACGTGTGAATGCCTGGGTTTGTGGAGTGCTTGTGTGGGTGTCGGTATTTACTTCCTGGCTATAACAGATAGCCATACTCTTTTTGTGACTGTGCTGAGCACTGCTAAGTAATTAGTCGAGCAACAAGTGTAGCAACTCAGATTACTGGAGCCCTTATTTTTAATAGTTAAATCGATCAGTGACTGTCATCATTGCTTGGCATACTGGGAGCTAGACAGTCTGTGTCTGTGCTACTTTCATCTACCATTAAGACATTGTTATCTTTATTTCTCTGTTTTATTTTGTAAAATGAAGTTTTGCAGTACTGTGTATGCATGTGTGTGTAGAATTCATACTTGAATAGATTCACAGCAAAGCAAGAAATAAAGGGGAAAAGGTCAGCAACAGACAAGGTGATTAAAAATGTTTTGGAAGGGGCCCCTCAATCACCAATACCATTGCATCGCTAAATTGTTAACTGATTGAATATTGAGTATTATTATATTGCTTAAAAGAAAGAACCTGACATCTTGGAACTAGATGAAATGGATATAAAAGATTGTGATTCAGACTGCTTCATGGTGAAAACGGATATCATTGGCTAAAAAGTGTCTGTTTTTCCAGTCAGTAGACAGCAGATGTTTCATTTTGGAGTTTGAAGCTTTTGTTGACTTTATCTCTAGTATAGTTGACTTCAACCTCACAGGTGCATCAAGGAAAAATGATCCTGTAGAGTAAATAGTAGTTTGGTTTTTCATAAAAAAAAAAAAAAAGTCAAAGTCCACCATATAAGAAGAACTATATTTGAGCTTATGAGCTTATATCTTATAACCTGGGAGCAATGATATGAGTAAATAGAGTTATTAGTTAATGATCCTGTCCAAATGTACACCGCACTTGAATTGGAGTAGTCACAGGATAATAAGAGATCTTCAGTTTTTAAATTTTGATTTTTTAAGTAGAAAGAGCTGGATGTAAAAACAGCTTAGTAAAAGCAGGAAAACACTCAGAGCTGATTAATCAGCTCCCTATTATGCTGTTGCAGATGCACGTTGTTGAATGCGTCTTTGTCGAACTGAAAACTGAGAAAAGGCAAAATAGCTAAGCGGCTTTTCAGCGAATTCTTTCCTTGGAAAAGAATTAATTTGGCTGCTTTCGCTACTTTGCCTTTTCAGCACTGTAGTGTGGTCTTGGAGTTGGTATATTTAGGTAGGGGGGTGCGGGGGGGGGCAAAGCCCCCCTCATTATGAAATGTTTACAGTTTTTTTTTGTTTGTTTGTTTCGGAACAGCGATTTTTTTCCCTTGGAAAAAAATTTTTGTTCTGAGGTTTCGACTTTGTAAGCTTTCGCTTACATGGGGTTGATTATATGTCGTTTGCTCTTCTGAGCATGCAATATCATAATATAGACCCGATTAATCAAATAACAAGCGATATGTGGAATCGATTCATGAAAATCTTGATAGAATAGGCATCATCATGTTAAGTAAAATAAGTTATATCAAATTGAAATATTCTATGGAACCTATCGAAAAGAGCAGGAGAAGTTCCCTGATACCCTGCCCAAAATTACCCTAGTAGTATAAATACCACCTCGGGTCTCTCCTGAAAAGAGGCTACCAGCCTAGGTGGACTAACCCCTTCAACAAAGGGTAAATAAATAAATAAAATACATAAATAAATAAATAAATGCATACATAAATAAAAATAAATAAATAATGTCAGGTTAAAATTTATCTTGAGGCCCATAGAAAAAAAATCCACAAAGGCTTAGAAATTAAATAAAAACAGATTATCACAGAAAGTGCAATGGAAGAAATTAAATTAGCTCAAAATGTTGGTAAAAGTGTTGTAAAAAGGCTTTATTGGCTTACACAAGAGAAAAAAAGAGAATCATGTTCAAAGCAGTTTCGGAACTGAATGTAGAAGTGCAGAAAATAAGTTATAACAATAAATGCCACCCTTTTTTGAGCTAGCCTTTTCCCTTTGTTCTTAATATAGTAGCATTCAAAAGTATGGTGGATGTCATAACTGAGCCCACAGCTCTCCTAATCACACATATAGAAATTAAATGCAAGAATCTCACTTGTGTCTGATAGTATTACTAAAGCAACATTTGTGCATGATACATGGCATATACAAGAAAGTCAATTGAAATGTATGAGATTTACTGTTACAGGTGAAATAACCTTACAAGCTGTTTAGATAAACGGAAGAGAAACCTCACTTTTCTTTCATCTTGCTTTGTCAGGTATTGAAATGTCAATGCAGAAAGATCATTTGCTTCCTGTTGTTGTCATTTCAGTAATTCAGCACAATGGCTAGGTTGCAGGATATGTCTTTGTAGTTTACTAGGTTTGGAGAAGAGGGAGAAGTCGTTTCTTTCACTTTTTTCCTGAGTTTGTGTGAACTCATAACTAGTACATATAAAGTTTGGATATATTTGTGATTGCTTCCAAATTTGCGGGTGCAGTGGCCTTGCCCCATGCAAAAAAAAGTGACTTTTGGAGTGTTGTTACTTTGAGCTTGTGACTCCCCAGGTTTCATTCTAGCTTGTAGACAGAAAGTGGAAGGCAAAGTTTAACAGGGAACATGGTGCAGTTTGTGAATGAATATCAGATGCCTTCTAGGTTCTGTAACATGGGGGCAGATATTTTCAGCTTAGATAATAGATTTGAAGGTACACATGCCCCCCCCCCTCCACACACACACTATAAAGTTATACATAATTTTTTAGGGCATTAACTGAAGTCTACCACAAAGTCAGTGTTTCAAAAACAGTGGTTGATAACAATTACCACAGTGTTCTCACAGTTCATTCTTGGTTTCCTTATTTTATTTTATATTACTCATTTAAGTTACTATTTGTGTTGTAAAGTATTATTGTATGATAGTACTGCATGTGCAATTTAATTGTAGTTAATTGCCTGCTGCTATATTGTTGAAACCTTATAGCTTGTGAAATATGCTCATTATACTCCTAGAACTGACAAAAATATAAGCTGGTCATACAGTTCTGTACCATGAGACCCAATCATAGCAGTGTTATTTAACAATTAAATAAAAATATAACTAAAATAATAAGTCTGAAGGTTTGACACTAAGATGCTGCATCCTTATTACAGAGTTACATGTTGTATTAAATAGAAGAATGGCCACAGCTGAGTGGTATATAGACAATCAGGAAAAAGCACTTTACTTAGCTTTGGCAAGGCAAATTCTTTTGCTAAGTATAAACTCATTGATGAGGATATGTAAGAAGCAGTTCTCTATAAAGATAGTGAAGTAATAGATTATACAAAATGTAGATTGGTGGCATTTGTAAACAGGCCTCCAACTTATTGTATTGCCCACTGAAATACATAAAGGCTGAACATAAAATTCTTCTAGTGACCATATTTAATTCACTAGTTAACAGGATAAAGTTATCAACAGGATTCAAAGATGTTTTTACTAAGTGGACGATTGCATTAATATATTTTTTATATATGCTAAGGCTGTTGATATTTTGTTAATATTCCCAAAAATATAGATCACTGACAGGTGATATGATATTGCTTTATAAAATATTTAAAGACCTCAAGCTTTGATGGAACTTGGATTTAAACAGGTCTCATCATATTTTAGTGTAATGTATGAATAAATGTGGTTAAAATGCCCCTAAGTAAATAAGACAGATAAATAGATACTGTTTTATTTCTAGTCAGGCTAGTTAAGGAGTTCACTTGAGACAAAGTGCGAAATGAATGGAGGGTTTTGAAATGCAACTTTATTTCAGAATGGAAGATAGAAACAAGTATGTGAGCTTCTTGGCTTTTTGGTTGGAACCATAAACATAAATGATCATCTACATGTATGTTATTAATAATAATAATAATAATAATAATAATAATAATAATAATAATAAATAGAAGGACAAGACAGGTTTGTAAAAACAAGTGAGCAGACAGTAAGATAAGAGGTGAGGTAAAAAAATGTGAAGACGTTTGATTTAAAAATCAACAGCAACAGGCAATAAAAGAGGGAGGTGGACAGCCAATGAGCTTAAGGCGTGTACTATAGTTAAGTGAGGGTGTCCAAAAAATAGTTTTGTTTCTTAGTTTTGAATAGCTTCTGGTGACTAGTTTTCAGAATAAGTGTGGAGATCCCATGTGGCTACTTACTTAGAGCAACAATTAAGATAATGCACGTTAGGTTGACAATGGACTTTCTCAGACTGATGGCATCATTTACATTCAGTTTGACTTAGGATTGTCTTATCTGATGATGTCATTTATACAGCGGGGGGGGGTGATTTAAAACTGCAGTGTAAAGAATAGAGAGAATAACATTAACTTTTTCCTGAGCATGATACCAGTCTGACCTGCCAAATGTGAAGCAGTGATGCCCTCTTTGAAGGCAGAGGAGAGTGAAACATGAGATCATACTGAAAAAAGCTTGCAAGCTTCATAGCTAATTGACTAAGGCTAGGAAAGTAATTATGAGGTGATGCTGCAACTGTGTTATTGGAACCTTTTTATGTATGATACCCTAACCTGATGTCAAAACTAATGTGAAAACGTCTGTCTCATCTTGACTTGATTGGTTCCCATAGCTTTAACATATGTGAGTGGGAGGAATCAAACAGGGCTGCCATGTATTTGGAAACAGTTTAACCTTTGAAAAGGAAGTATAAGGGAAAGAATGTCATTTTTCAGGGAGAACATTAAATGTTGTTAATGTACCACAATAAGATCTCCATGCACTTCACTGATAGTGTCAAAGTGCAAGGATATGATAGACAGACAGACAGGCAGACAGCCACAGTATGCATGTACACTGTGCATATTAAGTGTGTATTTAAGCTATTTGGGAGACATAGGCTGCCAGGCCCATTCAGTCTTAAT
>NC_056745.1:450333163-450470663 GCF_019279795.1 Protopterus annectens
CATTTGCAGTGTTTCAGCAGGTGGTATTGCTGGTTTCTTTGATCAGTGAGGAGAATGAATCGGCATATTTTATGATTACTGTTTGTAGTTTTTGAATATTTCTACTAGATTGGAATGTTATTAAAGGAACTCTGTATTCCATTTTGGGTACTAATACATTTTTGGCTCTGGCTCTGTGCTGTTGGAGTTATCAGAATGGAAATTTTATATCAGACTTTGAGTTGGGTAAGGTTTTTGGTAATGGTGTTGTCAATGTGTTTGTGGAAAGAAAGTGAGGTATCTATGTAAGTCCTAGATACCTTTATTACAAGAATAGTGGGTGAATATTGCTATTTTGGTCAGCTATGTACAAGTGAGGATATTTCGCATCATAAATATAAATTCTAAATCAAATAGCAATGATGCCCCAAACCGGAGAATAAGTGTTCCTGCTATATAAAAATGTAATAAATCATTTGAAAATCAACTTTTTCAAGAAGAACTATAACTCCACAGGAAGTAAACAGGGACGTTTCTTTATATATCGATCAGTGGCGCTTTAAGTAGATTGGTTGTAACAGTCCTTAAATAGCTGATGCAATTAAGAAATCAATTAAAAAAATTTACATAAAATTGAAACATTCAAAATCTAGTGATACAAAAGCAGGAAATCAGCTCATTCAATTCTACTCTTATTGTATGGATATTATCATAAAACATTAATTAAAGCTGCTTAAGGACAAGCTGTTCTCTAAATCAATGTTATATGGCTCTGTATTCTTATATACATACATTTCATTTGGAGAATTACTTGAGGAATATTCCCATTGTAGTTTCCACTAAAATCCACCAGATGGTGGTAATTCACAAATTACATAGTATATCAAATGCACTAAACTTAATACAAAGACTTTGGTCATAAAAATAATAACTTATGCATGTATCAACTATAAATGTATTATATGCTTAAAAACATCATAAAATTCATTAAAACTTAATCGTAGATATACATACGAGTAAATGTACAGGATTGTGTATATTAACAAATGCCATAATTCCTAATCATGTTACTTTTTATAGTGGATAAAGAGCCATCTGTTCATTACAGTATATTTCATATCAACAATGGCAGTAAAAATTTTTTTTATGTACATGAATAAATTAAGTGTAATCAATAGGTTTACTTAAATGTTTTGCCTAATCTCCTCTTTTTAAGAAATGGATAGATATTAATTAGTGGAAACTACAATGGGAATATTCCTCAAGTAATTCTCCAAATGAAATGTATGTATATAAGAATACAGAGCCATATAACATTGATTTTAAGGATTCATAAATATAAATGTTTAAGACTGATTCCCTGCAAAATTAAATGATGCCGAATCATATGCATGTATCTGCATTTATGGTGTCTTCTTAGCTTTGTTCATAACAATACCAAGCTAGAATTATGTATTTAAGGTGTTCCATGGGCTGTACAGAACAACTGATAAATGCTTTTTTGAGATGAGACAAATACATTTTCATTACATTCAGTAAAAAATACTCTGAGGAGAAGTTCTGGGTAGGCATCTTGGTCAAGGTCACCGCCATAACCTTATAGACCATATGATTATCCCCTTTCATATCAAGCTTGAATTGGAGTCACATATACTTATTTTCCCACATCTATGATCGTATAACAGTATTATTTCTTCCTTGGTTATTTTGTGGTAGAGTTTGAGTTCAGATCACATATTTAGGCAGCCAGTTGTTTGGAACACAATATAATTAGCTCAGTGTTTGCTGTCTTCTTGTTCTCATTTACAGTTATGTTGGGGTAATCATCTTGAATGAGGCTGTACAAGATATATGCAAGAAACCTGATGAAGCATTTTATGTGTTGCATAGAGCAGGAAGTCTTAAAGCATGCAAATAAATTCACATCAGTTAAATGCAGAAATGCCATGGCAATGGTGCGTTGATATCCTATGTCTACTTAATAATTGTGATATTCTGTACTTGAGTTGTAGAAAGATCTAACTTGTGGAAGGAGGTAAGTATTGCTCATAGAGTGATTATGGTCGAACTCTATTCCTGGCTTGCTGTAGCAGTGACTCAGTCATCAGACTGACTTGAAGATGACGTAACAAACCTAATTTCTTTTATGCTGACATCGCAACTAAAGATACTTGATAAGAATGTAATGGTTATTTGTCCACTTTACTTCCCAGTTTCTCATTCCAAATCTCCCATTCTCAATTATTTGAAAAAAGAGAGACTACCTTGGGTTTGGTACCATCTTCAGCAGTAAGGCATAGCAGAGTAGATCTGCTCTTTGACAATGTTTAAAGATTATCAGAGTAGCTTACAGTATAAAATGTTTTGGGCAGTTCAAGAAACAAGTCTCTGGTGTGGTTTTCATTATTCAATTTGTGATTTGAATAAGAACAGTATATACACTGTGACTATTTACAAACCAAGCTGAGTAAAGTGAGTAGTCTATGTTGATTTGGATATGAGATGAGCTGTTTTTAAATATGCTTTCTACTACTTTGAAATTAAAAGAAACTGAACAGCAAAATCAACTGATAAGACGTAGGTATATCAAAAAGTTCTCTTAATATAGAGTGGAGCAAAGTGTGCCTCCTTCTAAAAGGAAAATATAGCCTTTTTGTGAATGACAGCTGACTGTGACTGTACCCAATTTAGTTTGGGCTTTGTAGAGTAATTTTCAATATCATAGATAGAAAGTCAAACACCATGGTCATATTATGTTAAAAAGTAATCGGACTTCAGATTCTAAGATGGTGTATGAGCTATGTGAGTATGCTTTTTTAAGCATTGAGTCTCTTTTTTTATATTTCCATGATGTTTCAGTAATTGTATCCAAATGGTATAAAACCACAAGAAAAACACAAAAGTCACAATGGCAGACTGTCGGCAATAAGACCAACTGTGATCCAACTGTAATCCAAAGTTTCTTTCAAAAAATATGCCAGTATAGTCCACAATATCTTCACTTTATTGCATGTACATGTATAAGCGCTTTTGTCCCAATTCTCACTAACAAGAACTTCATCAGATACATTCATTATATTAAAAAGTCATTAAGTTATACAATTTATCCCGTGACATCACTTCCTCTTCAAGGTAAAATGCTCTCATCAAAAATGAAAGAGAGAAAAAATGCACTCTATATATCCTAAATAAGCTCCTACATAAGCAGGCGTCAACATCCCACATTCAAGATAAAAATAGTGTAAAGTGATAATCTAAAAAGAGAGAGAAAAAATGGACCCTGTATATCCTAAATAAGCTCCTACATAAGCAGACGTCAACATCCCACATTCAAGATAAAAATAGTGTAAAGTGATAATCTAAAAAGAGAGAGAAAAAAATGGACCCTATATATCCTAAATAAGCTCTTACATAAGCAGACGTCAACATCCCACATTCAAGATAAAAATAGTGTAAAGTGATAATCTAAAAAGAGAGAGAAAAAATGGACCCTATATATCCTAAATAAGCTTTTACATAAGCAGACGTCAACATCCCTCATTCAAGATAAAAATAGTGTAAAGTGATTTTGTTCAATAATGGGTCTGATAAGATATGAGGAAACAAGCCAAACCGAAAACTCCTTACTGCAGCAAAAGGAAGGTCCCAGCAGCCAAGCAGAAGCACACAAAAAACCGAGGCGTAGTTAATAGCTTCGTTTCAAATAAAGAAGTGTTTGTATCGTGGACTAAGCTATTAACTACGCCTCGGTTTTTTGTGTGCTTGTGCTTGGCTGCTGGGACCTTCCTTTTGCTTCCGTAAGATATGAAGAAAGGCTAGTTAATAGTTCTTTAGATCTAGTCTAGCCTTTGGAAATTAGATTGTCCTAATAAAAGGCTTTCCAAACTACTGTGGAGACATTATGGTCAAATGATGAGGAATTATCAACAAGTATGCCTAGATCCCTTACAACAGTGTCTGACTGAAGGGATCTCCTATATGGAAAGGGAAATGTTTATTTACCAAAAAACAATATGCTACATTTTTTACTTTTCATTTGAGACCATTGTCCTTGCACAAGTTGTTAACATGGTCTAACATGGTAGATGTACTTAATATCACCCAATTTACAGTTGCTGCAAACTAAGTTAACCATAGGCCAAGACTGCTGGCCTTAAAGTCTGAGAAATAGATTCCAAATAGGAGAGTGCACAACAGGTGAGCCCCGTGGTACACTACTGGTATCTTTTTTGCTTTCAGAAATGGCACCTTCAGCTTTAACTGCATGTCAGTTAAGCAGAGTGCTATCACTGCTAAGGATTTATATTCACATTTACAAGTCTATAATAAACTGCAAAATCACCCACAGGTGAAGCAAATGGAGGAAACCAGACAATATTTTTGGCAGTTTTATTAAGTGCTTTTGTCTGACACAGGACTTGATCAGAATAAAAGCTAATGACGTTCCTTCCATTTTTATAAAATAGCTAAACCAATAAGAAATGTGTTTCAATCAATTTATTAATCAACGTACAAAATAATTTAAAGAAACAATATACTTAACCTTTATACATCACACACTTCATTAAAAAATACATTTGATGTTTATTGTTTCATTTCATCCTGGAAACTTGTCACCTTGCAATCTTAACTGTCATAAGGTCTTTTTTCTTTCAAGATGATTTTTGTAACACCCCCTCTAAAATCTAAGGGTAAATGTATTCAAAATGGCAAAATTAAATTTTTTTAAAGCATTGTTGTTATCTTTAGTTCTAATAGTGTGTAAGTGCTCTTTAATTCTCTTGGAAAACTCTTACAAAACATGTCACAATATGAACAAATTTCAATGTAAACTATACCCATGGAATTACAGTCATAGTGCTCATTCATTCTAATAGCTCTGTCTAAATGCTTCAAATGAATGTGTAAACCTTCCAAAATAAAACTGCAAGCACTACCAAAAACACATTTGAACATGCCACTATTCTTGTTTGTATGCACCAAAGAGTTCCTTTAGTACTTTCATCCTCCAGAAACTGTTTGATGGACCCAGATTTTTTGCAAACAAAACTTATTTTTCTAAGTCTCTAATTCTAAGATCTTATTTACATCTTAAAAAGGTCACCAACCCCCATACTTGCAGATTTACTTTGGGTCAGTCTAAGTACTACTGATATATTTCAACATGTGATTTATTTTGGGTCACTCTAATTGCTATTAGAATATTTCAACAGCAGCTTACTTTGCTGCTTTGGACTCTGGGTTATGTAACTTCTGGTATGACATTATAGGTTTTAACAGCTTTTCTCCTACTCCACACAACCATGTTAAAAGTCTGCAATCATATACAAATTATGTATCTGCAGTACTGATAAAATGTTAAACCAGATTATTTTCTACATCTATGCCATAGTTAAATTTTCACTACTATAATGATCTGGTACCTGTTTTGCATGCACACTCTAAGTTAAAATCACTACCTCATTTAGATATCTGACTGATCTCACTGCACTTTCTGTATTATCCATGTCCCATGCACCTCTGATTCATCCCGTTTTGCCTCAGGTTATTCTATGTGCTGTTAGGGCATTTCAACCATAGCTCACTTTGTTGCTCTGGATAGTTGGGTTCATATTATGTTCGAACGGCCGAAACATCAAAACGGCCGCATTTTGAAACCTTTATTGTGTGTGGGGGGGCTGACCTTTATTGTGGGGGGGGCTGCACCCCCCCACAAAATATATATTCCATCTCAGAGATCGCACTACAGTGAGGAAAGGGCAAATATCCCAATCTTTACTGTACTGCGATCCCACAATGCGAACTTCGAAAAGCGGTCGTTTCGATGTTTTGGCCATTCGATTACGTTATCTTTCGATAACGTAATAGGAACCCAGATAGTTTACTCCTTTCGCACACAATTACATGTTTTCATTGCTATTTTCTCATTATACAGCATCATTCTAAAAGTGTATATAAAACTTATTTCTGAAGACAGTGATAGATTTAAAACGAGTGTTAGGTGACTTACCATGTGTGTTATTTGTTATCCCTTATCACATGTACCTACTGGCTTTGTTTCAGGTCACTCTGATTGTTCTGAGCATATTTCAACCTGATCTCATTTTGCAGTTCTGGCTGCTAGATATGACACTTTGTGTATTATGATTGCATACCTTTAATTCTTTTCTTTCAATGTACGTGACCATGCTGAAAGTCTGCTTTTATAAATAAATTCTGTCTTAGGCATAGTGAAAATTTTGAACATTATTTCTTGCTTTAGTTGAATTTATATCACCATAAAATGTTGTGGTTTTCTTTTCAGACATACTCTGGGTTATGGTTCAGCCTTGTCTAGATAGCTGGTTAATTTAAGTTCCTATTTTATATGCTAACATAGTTGTTTCTAAGTATTTTGCTAGATGTGAGCACTTGTTTTTTTGTTACATTTTACTGAGTCTTCTGCATACTTATATTTTAGGTCTGCATGTTTATATTTTTTCCTCTCATTTTATTATCCCCTTCTGTTATTCCCTACTGTATGATCAAATAGGAGGCACATTATTACCAGCTCTATATAGAAGATAACGGCAATATTAGTATTTTCTTAGGCTAATTTGTCCCCTTACAGTTCTTTTCTCATATTTGATTTTAGTAGCATTATCTTCATATCGTGTTTTAAATGTTCAGTGAACTTCATGTTTTCATTTTGTTTATGCCACAAGAGTTAGCCTGTTGTATCAGCTTGGTACCTCCTATGGAGAGACATTAATTTTGCACTGAATATTTAATTTGGTGAGATAGTGTCATTATGGTTTGTGGATTGATATAATGATTAAGGTGTTTACTTCACAGACACAAGGTACAGCTTTTGATTCTCACCTGTATTTGGAATTTTAAGGTCTGTTGGTATGTTGCACTATTTTTTCTGATTTGTTTGACTGTTTTTTGGAGCATATAACCTTTGGTGGAAGATATTTATTTTTATATCTTCCTTTTTCACATTGGCAGACTTTGTGAATTTAGTTGTTATTTAATCTACATGCTACTAAATACATAAAACATTCATTTGGAAACAATATAAAAGTCACAGGTCACAAAAACATTCATGTTCATACCACAGTTTTTACATGCTTTGCATTATTCCTTGTTTTGCTTGTGTGGAGCTTTTCTAACCAGGGCTCCACTGCAAATGGACCTGTGTCCAGTCAGAATTTCCCAGTAAATAAATAAATAAATAGATAAATAAATACATAAATACATAAATGTTCAAGTTTACTTAGTGCTCATCAAGATCGGTTCTAAAGGTGCAAAACAGAATTCAGTGTTGAAGTTGTTTCCTTAAGCAATAACCCACGTCTGGGTGTGGGTAATGCTGGATATACCCATGGTTGGTGTCGCCCTCATGACCAAACAAAGACAAACATGGGAAAATCCAGCACTGGCCATACCCAGACGTGGGTTATTGCTATTATACAATGACATTATTTAAGAAAAGAAATACTTACTTAAATAATGTCTTTGTATAATGCCTTCGTGCTGCCCTTCTGCAGTTTTCTGCTGTCCTGGAGCTTTCTCTGATGTATTGAGCATGGGTATGGGACTTGTGTTCCCATGCTTACGTAGTACATCAGAGCTGTGTAGAGGAAGCAATGGAGAAAGGAAGATCTCTGTTGCTTTTTTTTTTTTTCAATTCAAAATAAAAAAAAAAAGAAATTGGGAGACATTTTACTTTTGGGAGAGCTGGGACAGACAAAATTAAAGGATGATCTGGTACAGTTCTTTAATTTTGAAGAACTTACCTGATTATCCTTTTATTTTTGTCTGTGCCATCTCCCTTGTTTGCTTTAAGTCTCCCGGTTTCTTTTTTTATTAAAAAAAAAAAAAAAAAAGAAAAGTAATAAAATTGTGAGAAATGCTAACAGGAAAAAGTCCGGTATACCAGACCTTTTCCCGTTGGTATAGTCTCCGATTTACAATGAGCACGCTGGTTGGACTGGCCAATCAGCATGCTCATTTTTTAATATTAATTGCCAGTCATTGTATAATCATTATTTTTAAAATGCTCTGCATTCCATAGCAGTCGTACATTTGACTTACATGTTTGTGAAGGAAAACTTTTAAAAAGCATCATGTAAAAAAAATGCAGTCACTTGTAACATTTTTGTCCTTGCCTCAGGCCATGTACTTACATTACTCTGGGTGCCTGCGCTTTGTTTTAAGGATGATAGTGTCCAAGGAGTAATACAAGCATGCCAATGTGCTTGCTTTCATTGCTTGCATCACTTAATTTTTTCAAAGGTGCATAATTTCTGAAGTGCTGAACTACTGAAAATAGAGGCATGTTCTAAATTTATAACAATATGCCTTGACTGTGAACAATTACTTTAGCACAGGTACGGACTAGGGCTTACTTTGTCAATTTCTATTATGCCTATATATGTGTTATTGTTACCCATTTCAGAAAATTATTCTTGCTTTTGTGCATCATCAGCAAACTGCTTATTGTATGCTTTTGTGTTAGATCAAATCACTCCAGATCAGAGATTTCATAAATGCTGCTAGGAACATACAATTATTTTGCTTATCTTTATTTGTGACATTAATATTAACAGATTAGATGGCTTCCAGTGTGAAACCTTAAAATATAACACTATAACACCGAATCAATTATTTGTGTTTTATTGTGGAAATAGAAAACTGTCACCATTAATCTGGCATATAGTCACTTCACCCTCCATAGTTGTCATATTCACATCATCACTAGCCATATAACTACACTACAAATCATGACTCAACTCTCTATGCTCTGGCTGTAGAATACAAATATGACTTAACAATATTAGTTTTCATCCTGGCAGCTGCCACCCAACCCCCTGCCTTTTGCCTAATTTAATTTTGTACATTGCGCTTAGAATGCAAATGCTTCATCAATAAATTAAGAAATACCAAACTGCAGATTTCAGTCTTGGTTTTTCACTTTATGGAGCATTTTACTTTTTTGTAAAGCAAAGTTTCTGCCTTTGCTTGATTCAGAGTTGTTTTCAAAAGGTCCTTCTGCTCTCTAACCTGAACTGAGCAGTGACTGCAGCTGTGATTGTCCTTGTAGTGAAGTACATGTTAAACTTCAACTTCCTCTTGTGAGCAATGATAACTTTGTAGTTTTATTTTAATCTTAATAAGACTTTTATGTCTGGCAGTAGCTCCATGTTGCTGTACTTCACACCCAGACATAAATACAACTCTTTTTCGAATTAGATACTTGACAGAAACATAATAAGACTGCTGTAGTCAGATGCAGAATATTAATTTGCTAGTGGCAACTTACTCATATGATTTAAGAACTATCTCTGCTGCTATGAAATCTGCAAAGTCATTTGCCTGGACAATAGAATCCAGAAATGAAAAGCCATACAATTCTGTGGTTTAGATTTTCACCTGCACTCCTCCAGGAATGCACCAGTTCATAGGAACCTCAGCCATGTCCTCTGATGTTAACCTTGCACTTTTGATTAGTTACTCTTAACCACCAGTCTCAGCACTGCCAGGCAGTCTGCTATTTTGACTAGAGAGTGCTGAGGGGAATATGCTCGTTAACTTTCAGGGATAATTTTCTCTTACAGGCATTTTTTTTAATACTGACAAGAAATCACAAATATAGTTATGATAACAGTATATAATGTCCACAACATAATTCAGTCATTTTTTAAATTTATTTCAGATATGGGGCAGGGGTAGTTAACCTTTAATAGGGATATTAGTTTTCATCCTGGAAGCTGCCACTAAACCTATCCCCCTCACCAATATTCTGGCTAGGTATTCCACTTTTGGCAAACATGTATTGAGGTAGCTATCTGTTTGGTGGGGCAGTCAGTTGAGGAATGCAAAGGGTATTTAGAAGATCACTGCTGAATGATTATTGATATGATTTGTTGAGGTGCAATATATGTCTTAGATCAATGTGTCCATTATATTCGTGGCTTCTTTACAGTAAGTAGGGATGCACTCTCACAGCAGGGGCAGTATGCAGATGACTTGAAACTGGGTAAACTGATTACATGTGTTACAAATAGGGCATGTCTGCAAAAGGACTTGACAAAATTAACCATTTGGGCACAGTAGAATAATATGCTGATAAATACATCAAAATCTAAGCATATGAGATGTAGGAGACATAAATTGAAAGGTGAATATTTAATACAGCACACACTGATTGAAACTGTAGATTCATTTAAGGGCCTAGGTATATGGTTAGAGCCAGTTTTGAGTTTTTCTAATCAAATCAACCAATTGCTTAATGATAGTAATAGAACTATAAGTTGTATAAATAGATTTATGAAGTCTAGGAAATCAGAAATGATTAAGTCATTGTTTGTTAGCTACATTAGACCCAAACTTGAATATGGAAAGTTACATTACACCCAAACTTGAATATGGAAAGTTACATTACACTCAAACTTGAATATGGAAAGTTACATTACACCCAAACTTGAATATGGAATAACAATATGGAAACCCTATAGGAAAACAAGAGTGAGTAAACTGGAAAGAGTACAGCTGAAATATGCCAAGGGCATCCATGGATGTGAAAATTTAAGTTATTATGAAAGACTAAAATATCTGAATTTGTACAGTGTCTCATACAGATATTTAAGAGAAGAACGTATTCAAGTACATAGGGCATTTAGAGGCAGCTACCTCTGGGAATGTTTGGGGATATCAACATTTTGTAGAGACTCATCAGACAACCTATGTAGAAGATTCTATAGGAATGAGAAGTGTACTAATTGGTTCTCTGAGAGAGCAGTTGATACATGGACTAGACTACCAAGTTACATTAAAGCAAGCACTAGTTTAGATATTTTTAAGAACAGCCTGAACACTTATTATGGGAACAACTGTTTTGGTATATTGGCAAGCTAGAAGGGCATTAATTCCTGTGCCTATATGTATAAATATGTTTTGCTCTTACAAGGTAATAATCAAAACAATTATTGCTTTATTTTCAAAGTGATGTCTTGTAGTATTTGAATTGCTATACTAAGGAAAAAGGGAGAACAGATGTGGATGTTATAACTGGGCATTATGTGCGTGCATTAAAAAAAATTATTGTGCAGATATCTTTGCATCTAAAAGCTTAGCCTGACTATAGTTTATAACTGAATATCCAGGCTTGTGATCCATATCATTTTACAAGGAAACTTCAAACTGTTTCACAGATATAAGTCTGCATCGGTAGTCACAACTCCTATTCATACATGGAACATTAAATGTGCCAGGCTGCCAGTCTCCATTATGCTCAGTTTTTATTAGGTGGAGTGGCAGAGGAAGCTAACAACCAGAAGTAAAAAAATAATTTGTGTTTCACCAGTCAAGGTAACTTTTAAAAGTTACTGCTCATAACTTGATGCTTGTATTCCATATAAAGATGACACACTGCTACCATGTAAATCGTTAACTCAAGTACAGTGAAAACGCTGTGAGTGCAGTGACATTCAAAAGTACATACTGTGCACTAGGATCTTATTAGAATTTCCTGAATATTTATTATGAGGCAATGATCGATGACATCTTATGTACAGCTTGGAAATGCAATGGGCCCTTTGTTGTCACTCTACAGCTGCGTTCCATCTCTGCTTAAAAGGCTGGGTCAGAGTAATGTTCATAATATATATAGGCGTAGCCATCATTAGGGCAGAACTAAAAATCATCTTATTCTACCAACCAACCAACCAACTGAATATTTCTGTTCATACTGTAATAATACCATGTTGCCATGAAAACTCAGAATTTAGATCGAGTGAAGCATTCCTCAGTGTGTTTTTGATCCAGGTATCTTATTAAAATTCTCTAAATTTTGTATTGCTAACTGCCCCCCAAAAACAGACAAACTGTCTCTTATAAACAGCTAATAAATCTAAAGTTTCAAATGGCTTTTTTTGTCAAAGTCTGGCACTGTATTACCTGTGGGCTATTTGTCCTTTTCTCAATGGATGAAGGTAATGTTTAGGATATCTGTGTAATACCTAATCATTAGACCATAAGTAAGAAACTCATACTGATTTACTAGCCAATGCAACATTTGTGTTACTACAAACTGAGTGATACCAATATTCTGTAAAGGGAAAACAATGCTATGCTGCCATGTAATTCAGAATTCAGATGAACTGAAATCCTTGGGATAGAATGGCATTCTTGACTGTTTTTATAGTTAATAACCTTATTAGAATTCTTTCAGTTTTGTACTGTGAACTGGCCCCTTGTATACAGCTGGTAAATTCATTGTTTTCAGAGGACGTTTATTGTCATAGCCTAGAACAACACACAGTTTCTACCTGTGGTCCATTGCTCTTCTCATCACAAAGACTGGGTAAAATTAATGCCCCCAATGTATGAGATCAGAAGTAAGAAAATAATTTTTATTTCACTCTCTAGGTCAACATTTCTGTTGCTACATATTGGAGGATGCCTATACTCTGCATATAGACAATGACAATGTGCTGATATGTAAATCACAATTCAGATGTAGCAAAATTCTTGGCGATAGAAAGGCATTCTTAACTTTGTTGTATACCAAAATATCTTAATAAATGTAAAATATCTTAAGAGTTCTGGTATGTGGCCAGTTATACAACTAGTAAATCATGATTTTTAGATTAGCTGTTATTATCACATTCTTTCAGTAGCATCACATACCTCCCCATCTGATCATTGTGATCCCTGCTCATAAAGCTATGGGAATCTAAAATATATATTTATGTATACCTATGTCTGTCTATATATTTATATACATGCACACACACACACACACACACACACACACACACACACACACATATATATATATATATATATATATATATATATATATATATATATATATAGAGAGCTATAGATATTTACACACACACACACATCTAGTATACATCCCATATACTTGTTTCAATAAAATAAATATCTGAAAAAAATATCCATTCAACAAACTGGACATTTGACCAATGAACCCTGCACTTCTGGACTTCTGGCTGTCGACCAAAGCAATGGCCAATATATACATATATATATATATATATATATATATATATATATATATATATATATATATATATATATATATATAAACCCTGCACTTCTGGCTGTTGACCAAAACAATGGCCAACCAAATATATATAAATATTTATACTGTAAACCAAACACAAAAGGAAGAAGAAGAAGAACGAACTCAGGTCTGTCTCCAAGTCTTTTATTAAGCGCTTTCTTCACACTTAAAAGGACTTCATCAGCATGACAAATCCCAAACTTATCATATCTTATATACATCACCATCTAATTGAAATATTAAATTGTTGAATCCAACAAGGATCTGCTTAAAGCAACATGGTGTCAAAACACATTAAAAACGATATCCGAATCCTTAAAAACATACCTATTCTAAACATGAATTTCAACCATGCTATCAAAAAAATGCAAATAATAAATAATAAAATCTCAGCCTAGATGCATTAAAAAGGCATAATTACAAATGATTCTACACGTCTCATCTTTGTTGTAAATAAACAGCCTTGATTTAAATTTAAAGCACTAAATTTGCATTTAGCCTCAAGACTGAGCTGATGGATACTTTTCTTTTTAAACCTAGATGTACAGTCGCATTGGTCCTTAACTGCCATTGCAGTTCTCTTAATTCTAAATACTCATCTACCAGTCTAAATATATATATATATATATATATATATATATATATATATATATATATATATATATATGTTTGGTTAACCATTGCTTTTGTCGACAGCCAGAAGTGTAGAGTTCTTTGGTCAAATGTCCAGTTTGTTGAACAGATATTTTTTTCATATATTTATTTTATTGAAACAAGTATATGGGATGTATACTAGATGTGTGTGTGTGTGTGTGTGTGTGTGTGTGTGTGTGTGTGTGTGTGTGTGTGTGTGCGTGCATGCGCGCGTGTGTGTGTGTGTGTGTGTGTGTGTGTGTGTGTGTGTGTGTGTGTGTGTGTTTGTGTATGCACAAGCATGGTAAGTGTCTAAGCTGTCTTGTGTAGTGTTATTGTTGTGGGAAAGGCTTTTTTAAGTTGATGCATGTTAGGGTTAGGTACAGGATTAGGGTTAGCAGGTATTACTAAAATGGATGGGGGATCATGCATCTTTTTCCCCTTGGATGGGCATGTCCATTTCTCCTGACAATGCCATCTAGCACTCAAGACACTAACTGAATTCTGATCACTGGGCCATAGTTAGGGCTTCATCAATGTACACCACTTGATTTGACAATGTCAAGAATGTATTTCTAGTAATTACTTATTAGACTATAAGTCAAAATTTCATACTGAAGTCCCAGCTAAAGCAGCATTTATGTTACTGCATATAGGGTATTGCCTATATTATGTACAGTGACATTTTTAAACATCTTTGTTAAACATGACATTGCAAAAGTGACATAGATACATATACAGTAAAAGAAAAAAAAAAACATGCTATCATTTCTTTGATATTGCCCATGTGCTGCCATGTAGATTAGAATTCAGTAGCAGTGAAATTCTTGGCTTTAGAATAGCATTCTTTGTGTGTTTTGTGTTTTGTGCCCAAGAATCTTAACCGAGTTCCATTAAAATTGTACTCTGACCTGCCACAGGGGCTAGAACAATTGACCTCTTTTATGCAGCAAAAAATTTAATATTGCAGTGGATATTTGTTGCGACATTTTGACACTGTTCTCTCTTTTCCCCAGGGTGCTGTTTGACCCTTGTTAACAAGGCCAGGTGAAACTAAGATCATTGTAGATTTCCATTAAGTCTTCATTAGGGCAGCCATAAAATCCTATGGGTGCCATGGCATAGAGGAATAAAGCTCTGACTATGGCCAAGTGAATGTTGCTCATGTTAGATCTGTAAGTGAGACAGGGGACATGCAGAGAGGCATAATCTAAAGCAGATAAGGGTACTAGCTGGGGCACTAAAGAGGCAGGAAGATATGCCAGCATTCTCCACATTAGATGTCCATCCTGCACATGCATATGTCTTGGTTGACTTCTACTATCCCCTCCCACTCCTGCATACTCACTCCTACTACCTGTCTCACTTCCTAAGTACTGTTAAATTAACGCCTTCTTTTCCTCCTCTTATCTTTGCACTCTTTCCTTCCCTCACCCATAACATATAATCCCCTTAGTGCTCTTTTCTTTGCAACCTTTCTCTCATTTCTACATTGTTTCTTATCTCTTATGATAGTTCTCTCATCACTTTTAAAGCATCTGAATAACCACTATAAACTCTAGACTCTCTTATTTACTTCCCCTCATCCGCTATTATCTGATCAGCCATACTAATATATCAACAAATCACATTGTGTTATTCCTTCTTTTTACTCTTAGGCCAAAATGTAAATAAGTTATTCTACTTACATATTGTTCTGGATGTAAATAAGCTTCTCTCTCTACATATATATATCAACTGTATTTGAAACTTGTCTTGTAATACTACATATACTTTTTTTTATTACTCTGTATATAACTGTATGTATTTACTGTTGTGTGGAGCTTTTCTCCCTAGGCCTCCACTGAAAATGGGCTTCTTGTCCAGATGGACTTTCCTGCTAAACAAATGTCAAAATTAAAATAAATAACATCCTGAGATGTCATGGGGAGCATGTGAAAAGGGAGCTTGGGGCACAGAAAACAATAAAAGCACTCCAAGTAGCAGTGTGATCTTGCACTTGTATACTTGATCTCCTCAGTGACCCCAGACATGGATCAGGATTAGCCTGAGGGATGCTACAGCTGATCCAGTAGACCTGCTGAACAGAGAGGACCTCGGCACAAGCGTCTCAAGAAACTCCAGTTTTACTCCGTCACATATTGCCTACTTAGAGGCGATCTCTGCCTAACATACAAAGCTATGTCAAACCCAGAGCTGTTTGACATGCTCCACTTAAAGAAATCCCAATCTCTCCGAGCTACATGCTCTAGGGACCTAAACCTTGTCACCACAATAAACAGAACATGCTGGAGGGATAGATTCCTGTCCCAGAGACTTCCTATACTCTGGAACAGACTACCTATCTATGTCAAACAGAGCTCCTCATTAGCACTCTTCAAGAAAAATCTTGATGATTGGATGGGTAATAGGAAATTCACCCCAGGGATCACTTCTGTGGTTCTGCTTGACAGGGGCACAGGAAAATAATTTTCTTGGGTGGCAAAAGCCAGGGTACCTTTTTGGCTAGGCTTGTATAGGCCCTAGGGCCAATAGCCTAGTACCTACCTATGAACCTATGAACCTATGATGGTCAGCTGCAGGACCCCCCAAAAAGTGCTTGCAGTACAATGGAATTCTTTACTATGTTCATACCACTCAACCTCTTAGCGCAAGAAATCTAGGCAAAGCCAAAGTATATAGGATCATAGGCGATTACTAGGTTATTGACCTGGAGGTCATTTCAAGCCTAGCTATTTCATCTCACTGTAATACCATAGAAATGTTAGTTAATACCCAAGATTGAATTTAATAATGGCTGCCCATGTCCATGAGGGTTGTGGGTGCAATTCCCGGTAAGAATTTACGTTACCCCATCCACTTGTCCAGGTTCCTCTTGAGCAGTTACTATTTTACCTTTGTTGAAATTAAGAGCTCAACTTAGGTGATTTACTATTTGCAATGTTGTTTAAGAACTTTTTTTTAATTTTTTACTATTATTGACATGTTTTTATAGGATTAGGGTTACTATCATGTTTATATATATATGTATATATATATATATATATATATATATATATATATATATATATTTATTATCAGTAGGTGTGTGGGTGGAGTAATATTGATGTACCCTTCAGGACAGTACTCTATTGGAATGGATTTTGGGATGATGTAACATATTTAAAGACATTTGATTGATTAATATATGATTTTATAAACTATTTAAAGGCTTTTGTTAATTAATATTTTTATCTGAAGAAGTTTTACATTTGTTGTAAGATGAAAGTACTTATCATTCACTGAGTTATTAAAGTTTAGTGGTTTGCATCTGGCTTGACATCTTTTTGTTTGAATTCCTCTTGAACAGTGTCACAAAAGTGTTGTGTTTCACATGAATAGGTAGCCTATTCCAAAGATGTGTCAGTCACTGGAAGATAAATCTGTCCCTCCAGCATGCCCTATTTACGTTGCAGGCCATATTTAGGTCCCTGAAATGGGTAGCCCTAGTCCAGTTTGATTTACAGATACGCAGCAAGTTCATTAGGTTTGGGCCTGAGATTGCTCTTTAGTCAGTCTGTGTAAGGCACATGCTGGAGTCCCTTGATCTTCTTTGTTAGAAACAAATTAGCTCTCTCCAATTGATGCAGGTGCTTTGTGCGGTACATGCTGAATGGGGCATTCTACTCAATTATGAGTCAGATTAGTGCCGAGTATAGAGGGGTTATAACCTCTTTTGCTCTCAAAATGATGCCTTTACTAATCAAGTGTGCTACATAGAAAGCTTTCCTTACTACAGTAGATACATGGTGGTTGAAGTTAAGGTCGCAGTCAGCTTGTGATCCCAGGTCCATTACCACATTGTGGGTACTTAGGGTACGGTTGTTGATTTGATCGTGTGAAGGGACATTGTTTGTGCTGAAGGGAATGATGATGCATTTCTTTGCATTCAGTTTGAGACTGTGACTAAGAAACCAGTCATTGGTCTGTGTAAGACCCTCCTGGAGTATACTGACATTATTTGGGGATTCAATAATTGCACCAGTTTGCAATCATCTGCAAACCTGGTCAGCCACAACCCCCTAAGTTTTGACCT
Source organism: Protopterus annectens (assembly GCF_019279795.1). NCBI lineage: Eukaryota > Metazoa > Chordata > Ceratodontiformes > Protopteridae > Protopterus > Protopterus annectens. The sequence goes on from NC_056745.1 coordinate 450,350,929, forward strand.
GAACTTCTGAGAAGTATTTACAAAACAGCAGTGGGCCTCACACTGACCCCTGTGGTACCCTGCTGGTAAAAAGTCTGTTGGTTGATGCGGAGTCACCCACTTTGATAGTGAGTGTCTGGTTTGTGAGCCAGTTATAACCCTTATTACAATGAAGGGATTCACACTCAGTTTGCTAAGTTTATCAATAATGCTTGAGTGTGGGATTGTGTCAAAAGCCTTTGCCAAGTTGAGGTATGCTGTGTGCACAGGTTTTCCCCTATCAATGGCCCTGGTCACATTTTCAAAAAAATCCACTTGATTTAGCAGGCAGGATCTGCCCTTAACGAAGCCGAATTGGGTAGTATCCAGGGTATGGAGGTTGCCTGTGTCTTTATTTATCAGGTCCATAATGATACATTCCATGGCCTTACATATGAGGCCAGTCAGGCTTATGACTCTGTAATTCCCCGGGTCTGTTGCTAGGCCACATTTTCAGAGGGGAATAACTGTTGCTGATCTCCATTCCAGAGGATCAAAGCTTGTAGTTAGACTATGATTGAGAAGGGTACTTAATGGTGATGCTAGTTGATATTTTAGCCTGTTTAGAAGACAGTCTGGGATGCTGTCTGGTCCCACAGAGGCTGTGTATTTTGCCTTGGACAATGCTTTGATGACCTGTTCTTCATATATGTAGGGTGGGAGGAGGTCACAGTAAACTTGTGATCCTTAGCGTATTGCTATTGATTTGATAGTGTGAAGGGACACCACACTATAAAATCAACAGCCCAAAAATAGGGACAGATTTTACATTTTTCTGTTATAAACTTAGAAAGTTACATTAGCAGACAGTGTATGAAGAACGTGAAATCTGAAACTGAGATGTCTGTCATTATTTAGTGACTTGAGTCCTCAAAGATTTGCCAGAAAACTACAAATTTTATGAGAAACAAACCAAAAAAATGAGGCAAAAATCTGGACATTTGCAAAAAAATGGACAGTTGAAAGGAATGACTGTGTTTTGCACCTATATATTTTATTACACTTTCATGAACATTTTTTTATTGTGAACTGCCATAGGGGAAGTAGCATATGGCCTATTGTATGCAGCTAGCAGATGTACCTTTTCAGCATGATTACATTTTCATAGTTTGTCTACATGTACAGCTTCCATCTGGGGGCTAGTCAATTGTGTGAAAATAGTGTTCAGAATGTAGATGTACTAAGTCCTCATTAGACCTGAAAAAAAAATTTCTGTTTCACAGCCAAGCAAGGCAACTTTTGATTACTTCATATAGGGTGAAGTCATACTTCTTAACCTCTTACTGCAAGTAATCTGGACAAAGCCTAAAAAAATGGGGGGACAAAGGCCCAAAAATAGGGACACATTTTAAATATTCTCTTATAAACTTAAAAAAGTTGCTAGAATAATGGGATTTGTGTTACCATACATTTTCTGAAGGATATGAAGTCTGAAACTCAAATGATTGTCAGTATTTACTGACTTTAATCCTGAAATCATCCCAGTGATTTGTCAAAAAAAAAATTTTTATGAGGAACAGACCACAAATATGAGACAAAAATCTGGACATTCTGCAAAAATCTGTACAACTGAGAGGTAGAGGTGAAGTCTATACACTATATACATACAATGACACTGTGATTCCATATGAATCACAAATGAGATGCACTGAAATTCTTGCATATGGAATAGCATTCTTGGGTGTTTTGTACTCAAGTATGTTATTATAACTCCCTGAATTTTTTATTGTGAACTGATATATGGCCTATTGACTGTAACTTGCAAATGCATTGTTACAGTGGGCCTTTGTACTCATACTCGGGTACTATACCCTTTCGACACCTGGAGGCTATTTGAGTTATGCTCACAAGGCCATGTGAAAGTAATGCCCAGAATACATATGTAGTACATCATTACTGAACCAGAAGAAACCTCCTACAAATTTCAAAAGAAAAAATGTAATTTTTGCTTTGTAATCTACTACTCCTGCAATGGTGTGTTTTCATACAGCTTTAGTGGTAGGGGATAATTCAGCCCTGATATAAACTGAAATTCCAGAGGTTGTTAATAGTGATCTTAGATCTAATGTGTAGCTGACCACCCTGTTATCATAGCTTTCATGTTTCAAGATGAAATCTAAAAAACAGAGATTGTGGTATATAGCTTTCACAGATAACATACAGATAATTTGGTTCACATGCCTTTATTATCACTTCAACCCATGCATTATAATCAATTTCCATCTGTTATACTCACAAGACATGTTAATGTGTAAGCAACATATGCATAGCCAGCAGTAGCATAGTTAGGGAGGGGAGAAAAGGCCAACAGCCCTGGGTGCAAAGTTGTAGAGGGCGAGATCCAATCAGCCATCCATCATCTCAATCATTCTTAGTGCAGTACCAGCTTTTAAAAGCTGATATTGCATTTGCTGTCAAACCTGACCACTGTAGTGCTCTGTGTGTGGTCTAAACTGTAAGCATTTTGCTAGAGTTTAAATATTTAACATGTTAAGTATTTAAAAATGTGAAACTTTTTTAAACTAAAACCTGATCACTGTAGTGCTTTGTACAGGTTATAAACTGTACTGTGTTCATTTATTTGTTTACATTTTTACTATAATGTAAGGAAGGAGGGTTGTGGGCAGGGCACAGAAATGCGACCTGAATGGCTGTCCTGCATCTGGCCATGTAGGTGCTATGCCAGTAAAAGGAACAAACTTTTATTTATCTCTTCATTTGAAGAGCTTGGTGGGGAGGATGTCTTTGATTAGTTACATCCTGCACATTTTATGCAGAAGACCTTTTTTTTTCTATTTACATGAAGAGCTGAGGTGGTGGGGTGCTGTTTTCTGGAAATGACACAGGGCGCTTCAGAATGGAAGTGTCATACTGAAGTCTGAAAGCAGATTGAATATGGTTATTTATTTAGGCATCATATTCCCTGAATGAGAGGTGGCGAATGCCACTATATTTTGCATTATATTCCATTTCCATTATGGCCAATGATACTTCTTTACTGTGTTTATTTATTTATTTGCAGTTGGTTTACCAGGATAGTCCATTGGGCCAAGATGAACCCGTTTTCAATGGAGTCCTGGGGAGAAAAGCTCCAGACATTTTAGGTTACTATAGGTTCTTTGACATGTTTAGACATTGTAAAAAAAAATTGAGTAGACAATACAGATAATAAACAAACAATTACAATTAATTCAACAAGAGTTAAAACTTATATGAGAAGCAGATTAAACAGGATTTTACAATTAAAAATAAGAAGTCATTACATATTAAGAGTCCTACACTTATGAGGTATAGTGTAGTATATTCTTGCAGATACTATAGTAATAATAATATAAGAGTTAGGAGAAATGTTAGAGTGAAATCAAGGGTATAAGCAGGAGAAAGAAAAGGAAAAGGAAATACCCAGTATTAGTTATGAGGGGTGGGAGCAACAGCATACCCACTGAGATAGAAGATGTGAGTGAAGAGATTTTTTGAAAATAAAATGGTTAGAGGTGATACGGATAGATGGAAGTAGAGAGTTCCAGAGTCGAGCTAGGCTATGTGATAGAAGATTTTTGCCAGGGGGACGGGTTGGTTTATACACTTCTAATAGATTTTGGTTGTTAGACCTTAATATTCTGTCAGGTATGTGCATTTTAAATACAGAAGACAGGGAGGGACAGAGGGAGGGGTTGAGAATAAGCTTATGTGCGAGGGATAGTTGAGTATAGGTGAGATGACTGGGTAGTTCTAGCCATTTTAATTGTTGGAGAGAGGAACAGTGGTGGGTTGAGGACTTTTGGCTGGTAGCGAATTTTGCTATTTTGTTGTAGCAGGAGGAGAGTTGTATTTCAGGGAGGTTTGTAGATTAGTTAGAAGTGGAGCTCCGTAGAGAAAGGATGGAATTAGAAAGGAAGTAGAGAGAGTCATTTTAGTGGCAGTTGTAAGGTAGGGATTTTGTCGATAGAGCATCCCTAGTTTTTGATGTTTTTTTTTTAATTTATTTGTAGATGGGAGTTGAATTTTAGTTGGTTATCAATTTGGACTCCTAGCAATTTTGTCTCTGTCACCATTTCTAGCTGAGTGTTATTTTGACTGTTGATAGAGAATGTCTTTGTATTAAAAGAGTTGACTTTAGTGGGGGTGAATATCATTAATTTGGTTTTAGAGGCGTTGAGTGCTAGGTGATTTGTTTTCATCAATTGTTCAGTGGTAGAAAAAGCATCCTGAGTTAGCGTTAGGAGTGTTGGGATAGATGTGGCAGTGCAGATAATGGTAGAATCATCTGCATATTGGATGATGTTGGAAAGAGGGATCGCCTTGTGGAAATCATTTATGAATATGTTGAAGAGGAGTGGACCTAATATGGAGCCTTGGGGACTCCAGTTGGGGTGTTAAGGAATGAGGAGGTTGCCTTTTTCCATTTTACTGCTTGATATCTGTTGGATAAGTAGCTGGAGAACCAGTTCATTGATGGGGGAGATAGGTTAAGTTTTGAGAGTTTGGTTAGAAGCAGGTTATGTGATATAGTATCAAAGGCTTTAGAGAGGTCGAGTAGAAGGGTAGAGACAATAAGGCCAGAGTCCCGGGCTTTATTTACAGTTTCGGGGAAGGAGAGGAGAGCTGTCATAGTGCTGTGATTAGGTCTGAATCTGTGTTGTGTGGGAGATAGTAGGTGATTATCTATGAGATATGGTAGGAGTTGAAGTTGGATACACTTTTCAAGGAGTTTAGAGATGGGGGACAGGATAGCAATGGGGCGGAAGTTAGTAACACTGTTATTATTGCCACCTTTATGTAAAGGTATGATAAAGGCTTTTTTCCAGATTTGGGGAACTATACTTTCTTGGATTGAGTGATTGATTAGTATGCTAATGGGGTAAGCAATTGCTTCAGCAGCTATGCTAAGAAAGTAGGAAGGGATATCATCAGGGGCACTGGTACATGGTTTTAGTTTCTGAAGGAGTTTTTGTATGGTAGAAGTGGGTATAGGTTTTAATGAGAATGGAGGAGAGTGTGGAGGAAGAGGTAGTAGGAGAGGGGGTGGTTGGTAAAGGGGGTGAGGAAGATGAGGGGGAAATGAGAGTAGGAGAGGAGGTGGATGGCAAATATTTAGTAGATATGGGTGGGGGAGAGGTAGTAGTGCTGGGTGGAGTGTTGGTGGGGGGAAAGGAGGAGAGTTTGAGAGTGTGTTGTTAGAGAAGGAAGAAGTTAGTTTGGCGATAGATTCAATGAAAAAAGAGTTGTCATTCTGTGTTGTCATTGAATCAGATCTAATAATCATTTTTATTTATCCTGAATGCAGAATTGTCTTGCCACTTGGCTTATGCTCCCTTCCACCATGGGTAGACTCATATGCTGTAAAGCAGATTTCATGAAATCCCATGAAAACACAGTACATAAATAAATTGCTGTAGCTGTCACCATTATTATTATTATTATTCTTAGAAAGTTGCTGTAATGTTTGATAAAGTAACAGATATATAATCCTTCACTGTTAGGTGCCAGAAGTAATCCTGCATTGGTTGCTCTATTTCACACCTTTGTAATAAAGGTGTACATTGTGCATTCATTCAGCGTAACAATGTAAGAATATATATGAGTGAGACTACTAGTGTGTTGTAATGGTTTGGGAATTAATCATGATAGCCTTTTTTTCAGAAAAGGTGATATTTTTTCTGTTATACCAAAATGCTTTGATTTTACTTCTTTGTACAAGCATGCACACATTTCAGATATGCAAATAATTAGCTTGCGCAAAACAGAGTACAAATTGTGACTTTCCAGGGATCATCTCATTTTAATTTCTTAAGAATATGTCAAAACAGTCAAGAGATACTGCAATTTGAATTTAGGGTTGCAGTCAGGTCATAATCCATCCATAACTCCTTTACCCATGTTTGCACATAAGGTTGGGGTGTCACTTCAACAGTCACAATCATCTAGAGCCAAGGTTTACACAGCCAGGTGGCTAGCCCTGTCACAGTAGTTCTACCACACTACACACTACACACTCATTCACACCTATGAGCAGTTTAGAGTGCCCAATCCATCTACTGCATGTCTTTGGATTGTGGAAGGAAATTGGTGCACCCGGAAGAAACCCATGTGAACACAGGCAGGACATGCAGATCCCACACAGAAGGAACCCCAGATGAGAATTGAACCGGGGAACCTCTTGCTGTGAGGTAACAACACTCACCACTGCACCACTGTGCTGCCCTAGTCAGGTCAGAATGTTCTTTGGATATTAAAAAAATGCAAAATATCAGTCACTTCAACACACATACAGCTTTGAGTCCTGCTCACAAAAAAATAAACAAAATATATCAAAAATAAAACAAAACAAAACAAAAAAGGTTTGTGAAATGTCTTTGCTTCTATACCAAATATATTTTATTTTTATTCTCCTGTATATGTTGAGGTATAAAGAATGACATTAAACAAATTATTCTTTCACCCTGCAGTACAGAAAAAAAAAATGCAATAATAGGAATTAATTATGCGTGAAATTTCAGAGTAGAAAAAAATCACTCTGTACAAGTCAGTTCTGATAAAGCACTACACTACCACTCTACAGGTCAAAACATATTCTCTTAAACAAAGGCATTGCGACTGCTAAACCAGAATGTACCTCCTGGCCTGCTGTACCTGAAGTCATGTGATCAAGCTGCCATATAATAACGATACTTCAAGAAGAAGTAATTAGTCTTTGCGTGTGCATCACTGTGACTAGTGATATGTTTTAACAGATTTATTTTAAAAGAAGCCTGTACCTTTCTATAGGTTCATAGGTAGGTGCTGGGCTATCTGCCCGAAGGTATATTAGCCCAGCCACGTTGTGCGGTATTCACCGCCCCGTTGGTTAGTGTCCTAGGCCCTTGATCTAGCAGCTAGTACCCTTGGCCCCTATCTAGTAGAGCTGTTGATATGATCCCTGGTGTGAACTTTCTGTTACCCATCCACTCGTCAAGGTTCCTCTTGAAGAGTGATAGTGAGGGGCTCTGTCTTATGTAGATCGGGACCTTGTTCCATAGCAAGGGAAGTCTTTGCGAAGGGAATCTATCCCTCCAGCATGTTCTATTCATTGTTGTGCTGAGGTTTATATCCCTAGAGCGTGTAGCTCGAGTAGATTTGGTTTTGCTAAGATGTAGCATGTTCAACAGTTCTGGGTTGCACATGGCTCTATGTTAGACAGAGATCGCCTCTGAGAAGGCGGTATGCAACAGAGAAAAGCCTTAGTTTTTTCAATCGTGCTGCATAGGGCAACTATTTGAGGCCAGTAATCCTCTTAGTGAGGTACCTCTGTGGTCTCTCCAGCTGCTGGAGATGCCTAGCCAGGTACATTCCAATTGGTGCATTGTACTCAATAATGGGTCTGATGAGGGGAAGTGTAGAGGGGCACCACTACATCCTTAGATCTTGATGCGAACCCTTTCGTGATCAGACGGGTCACATAGAAGGATTTTCTAACCACCTTGGCAACATGGTTATCAAAGGAAAGATGACTATCTACTTGGGTCCCTAGATCCCTTATTACTTCTTCAGATTTCAGGGGGTTACCTCCTATGTGGTAGCTCGTGGGTACTCTGTTTTTTCCAAAGGGGATTACTACACATTTTTTAGCATTTAGCTTGAGATCATGGCTTTGACACCATGCATCAGTCTCATTAAGGCCCTTCTGGAGGATATCCATGTCGGCCGGAGACTCTATTATAGCACCTAGTTTGCAGTCGTCTGCAAACTTGGTCAGCCACAGCCCTTCAGTGCTTGCCTGTACCTCTGAGAAGTATATGCCAAACAGGAGGGGCCCCAGGACAGAGCCCTGAGGCACACCGCTCATTACTTGTCTGGATTCGGACATAGATCCCACTACTCTTACTTTGTGGGATCTGTCTGAGAGCCAGTTTGCGATCCATCTTGTGATGTAAGGGTTTATGCCCAGTTTGGTGAGTTTATCAATAATACCCGAATGGGAAATGGTGTCAAATGCTTTAGCAAAGTCAAAGTAAGCCGTGTGTGCCTCCTTTCCCTTATCTATAGCCTGAGTGACTGTCTCAAAGAAGTCCACCAGGTTCAGGAGGCATGATCTGCCCTTGATGAAGCCAAACTGTGTGGGGTCAAGTGTTTGGAGGTTCCCAATCTCTCCATTTATGAGTTCCATAATGATTCGCTCCATTGCCTTACAGATCAGACTGGTCAGGCTTATTGGTCGGTAGTTCCCAGGGTAATTTGTGGGCCCACCCTTGTGCAGCGGAACCACCGTTGCTGTGCGGCATTCTATGGGTGCATATCCTGTTGAGAGGCTGAAACTGAACAGGGTATTCAGATGCGGGGTTAATTAATTTTGTAGCTCGCGTATGACACAGCCCAGGACACCATCTGGTCCCATGGAGGCAGTGTTTTTAGCTTTAGATAGAGCCTTATTAACCAACGTATCAGTAATAATTGGAGTTACACAATCCCCTGGAATAGTAATAGGCCCTGTAGGTGGTGGTGGTGGTGGGGTCAGTGTATTTTGTTCCATTTTGTACTAGCTCAGAACAGATCTGAGCATTGCCATTTAGGTTTTTGACGTAACCATAGAAGGCCTTATCGTTATCCTTGGCATCCTTGGCAACTTTCTTTTCAAAATTGGCTTTAGTTGACTTGATGAAGGCCCTCAATTTCTTATTAATGCTGATCAGGGATGATTTTTCTACTTGAGATTTGGCCTTTTTTTGTATAAGTCTCCTCCTTTTATTGTATAGTTTGCTTATGGCCAGGGTCCACCAGACTGGTTTCTTCTTGCTTGAGGAAGGATTCTTGGTTTTATTTAGGATAGCATGGTCCATGCAATCCTGAAGATGTATATAAAGTGCCTTGGTGTAGGATTCTGCATCCTGGATATCATTATCCTTCTGCAAGGGAATAGTGAAGCTTTCCACTTCTGATGCAAGTAGTTTGAAGTTTGCTTTGGAAAGGTTTTTTATGATGGTTTATTTGACTGGGGGAGGTGGAGGGGTGAGGATGTCCAGGGTTATCAGTTTGTGGTCTGATCTGACCAGAGAGGGAGTGATAATGGGTGTGGTACAATGGGCGCCAATATTTGTGATGACTAAATCCAATATGTTGTCTCCTCTAGTGGGAGAAAATACCAGTTGTTCAAGGGCATTTAAATTTATAAATTCTATGAACCACTGGGCATAGGAGTTAGAAATTTGGTAGTTCACCCAGTCTATACCAGGGTAGTTGAAATCGCCCAAAATTATGGTGTTGGGTAGGACCTTTATATTTTCCAATGCCTCAAGGAATGCTGAGTGAGCATCTTGGGACATGGTGGGCGATCTATAACAGGCTATGACTTGAAATGTGGTTTTGCCTGCTGATAGTTGCGCATGGATGATCTCTGGGGCATCATGCTGCGCCACTAACCTGGAGATGTGGGTATCCTTGATGAATATGGATACACCTCCGCCCTTTGTACTGTGATCTGGTAACTGAGTCCGGAAGGTATGATATGAATTGTAACTTGGTAGTACTGGGGTGCTCTCTGGAGCCTTGAACCAGGTTAACGTCACTGCACAAACATCGATTTTCTCCATACTGAGGAGTGCCTCGAGTGCATGCATTTTGAGGTTGAGACTTCTGGCGTTGAGTAGCATTACCCTTAGTTTTTGGTTATCTGTGCTAGTTATGGTGGTTGGTTTGTCCTTTCATCCTTGCCTAAAAAAGACACTATGGGGACGGCAAGAGCCTTGGCCAGTATTCGAAAGCCTAGGGGTGACAGGTGCAAACCATCTTTGGTGAAACAGCGAGGCTTGTCTATCATGTCATCCCAGGCAGACAGACATTGGATCCCCTTAGAATGACACCAGAAGCTTAGCCAATTGTTGAAATTGATAATTTTGTCTTTGTATTGTTGTATCATTCTAGGTGAAGGTAGTATGCTACTCAAGGTCAGGGTCATACCAGCTTGGGCTACATGATCAGAGAGCTCCTCAATGTCTCTCTTCATGTAGTCCAGGGAGGTACATCTTAGATCATTCACACCAAAATGTACAATGACAGCATCATATTTGTACTTGTTCTGGAGTGACCTAAGTGCCTGTGTTATGTGGCGGATCCTAGCACCCGACAGGCAGCTGACAGTAACCTTCTCCTTGTTCAGCCTGGTGAGTGGAACATCTGTGTGCCTTACTATAGAGTCTCCTATTACTAGCATGCTGGATATGGTGTTTTGCCTTAGGGGCTTTCGTGAGGCACACTGCTGAGGTGATTTATGTATTTTCTGGCTTGTGTTTGGAGGTGCAGGTTGCTTGCTTGTCTGCTTTGGAGGGCCCTGTTTCTTTTTCAGATTGGTACCTAGTGCCTCCAAATATGTTTTTGTGTATTTATGTGTATGTTTTGCTGGTGCTTGTTTTGTAGATCCATGTGTGACTGGTGGTGTGATGCTAGTGTGTCTCTTCTCCTCTTGACTGTCTGTTACAGTCATGGGAGCGCTTAGCCTCCAGTCTGGCTGTGTATTTGCATCACTCACAAGTGTTTGTGTCTAGAGGTAAGAGAAGAGGGTTGTCTGTATACATGAGGCAGTTGTGACATTGCCTCAGGATGCCCAATTCCACCAGATGAACTGGAGAATACACCTGAAGCTGACCTCTGGACATGCTTGGAAAAGTAAATTTCACTTGTCTTGCGGACAATTGAGGGTCTTATGCTGTATTATAATAGTGCTGTCTTCTTTCATTAAACTTTTGTATTGGCAATTCACCTCTCTGTCCTCCTGTTGATTTACTCTTATTTTAGCAAAAGCAATGCTTCTAGAGTCACACAGGCATTTCCACTGAAATCATACAAAATAAGAGTCATATGCAAGTTAATCATTAGCTCAGTAGTGCTTCCAAAGCAGAGCAAAGACATGGAGAAATGAGCATGCTGCCTAGCTCATTACCAAGTGATGATAAAGCATTTTATTTTATCTGCTGGAGTCCAGAACAGCTGAATGTTGGAAAATAATTCTTCTGTCTCAGGGATAATGGTCTGTGGTACCATCTGCCTTTACTCAGTTGTCATTTATTCTCACACATGATAACACTTATCATGCCAGTGGCTGTGCTATTTATGAGAGGTACTGATGCCCATGTACTTAACAACAGTCTGTATGACACTTGGTGACTCAGTGTTATAATCACAACACAAAGGATCACATATGTTCAGATACATTTAACATATTATACTTATAGTCTCATGGGATCTTTGCTGAGGTCTTTGGTTTCCCAATGATGTGCCAAAACTGTAGGTATACATGTGGTATCCATGGTGGAAAGATAGAGTGTGTGTGCCTGTGTGTGTGTGTGTGTGTGTGTGTGTGTGTGTGTGTGTGTGTGTGCATGTTTTCATCCCACACCTGACTGATGTCCTGCTCAGGGCTAGCAGTCTTACCTATACCCAGAATGCTTGCAATGAAAGACTCTAGCTCCTCCACAACCAATAATAAGACAGTGGGTATGAGAAAATGAATGAATGAATGAATGAATGAATGAATGAATGAATTAATGATCTACAATAATAATAATAAAAAAGTCACATTATTGATAAAAAAATACCAAAAAAAAAAAAAAGCAAGAATTCACTCTCTCCAGATTTAATGATTTATCACTTTTCTTCATAATTACTGACCAGTCTGGGTTGGAAAGGAAAGCAAACTTCTGAGTCACCACCATTAAAAGAATAAGTTTCTTGGCAAGTAGTGCCCGACCTGGATCTGCATGGAATGGGTGCACTATGAACAATCATTTATATTTTAGTGCCCGACCTGGATCTGCATGGAATGGGTGCACTATGAACAATCATTTATATTTTAGTGCCCGACCTGGATCTGCATGGAATGGGTGCACTATGAACAATCATTTATATTTTAGTGCCCGACCTGGATCTGCATGGAATGGGTGCACTATGAACAATCATTTATATTTTAGTGCCCGACCTGGATCTGCATGGAATGGGTGCACTATGAACAATCATTTATATTTTAGTGCCCGACCTGGATCTGCATGGAATGGGTGCACTATGAACAATCATTTATATTTTAGTGCCCGACCTGGATCTGCATGGAATGGGTGCACTATGAACAATCATTTATATTTTAGTGCCCGACCTGGATCTGCATGGAATGGGTGCACTATGAACAATCATTTATATTTTAGTGCCCGACCTGGATCTGCATGGAATGGGTGCACTATGAACAATCATTTATATTTTAGTGCCCGACCTGGATCTGCATGGAATGGGTGCACTATGAACAATCATTTATATTTTAGTGCCCGACCTGGATCTGCATGGAATGGGTGCACTATGAACAATCATTTATATTTTAGTGCCCGACCTGGATCTGCATGGAATGGGTGCACTATGAACAATCATTTATATTTTAGTGCCCGACCTGGATCTGCATGGAATGGGTGCACTATGAACAATCATTTATATTTTAGTGCCCGACCTTTATCTGCATGGAATGGGTGCACTATGAACAATCATTTATATTTTAGTGCCCGACCTGGATCTGCATGGAATGGGTGCACTATGAACAATCATTTATATTTTAGTGCCCGACCTGGATCTGCATGGAATGGGTGCACTATGAACAATCATTTATATTTTAGTCAACACACACTGTTTGGGAGCCAAAACAACTAAACCCTCCAAGGCCATATAAATTCGGAGAGGAGGAAGAGGAGGAGGAGGAAAACGAAGGAAATGGAGTGCTCCTTATGTCTGTCTTCTCCTAGTCCAGCACCATGAGGCAGATGAAAGCTTTGCTTACTCACTAAGGGAAGTGTTCGTGTTTGCTGTGAACAGTTTTATTAGTTGAAGTACTCCAGTATGTTATTATTTACCTTTTTTTTTATTTACTTTTGTTGAACAGGTAGGTGAGCTGGTCCAAGAACCTTTTTCAGCCATGACCCAGGCCACTACCTCTGTTTCTCTTTGTTATCTAGGAAAATGCTGCTACTCTACATGCTTGCAAAATATGAGGGTGTTTTTTAACTTTTATTCATATCCATCCTTATGCCCTTTTCAGAGCTCCAGGTGAGAAGTTTTTGAATGTTATTTCATTGCATGCTTTTCCCCCCACCTTTATCAAGACATGGGAAAGACACCATAAGCGCCTCACGATGAGCTAGTGAAATGACTTGATAAACAACATTATCAGCCAATCAGAGCATGTCTCCACTTATACATGTCCTTCCATGAGTGGACAAGAATGTGTTTAAAAAGAAGCAGCAGAGGATCTTTTTTTTTTAACTTTTATGTTTTTGTCCACCCATAAGCTCTTTTCATGACTCCATGGTGACTTGATTTGTGTATTATTTCTTTGTGTGCTTCCCTTCCCACTTTATTAATGTACTGGAAACACAGATCATCTATTCCTGTAAACTCTTCCTTGTGGTCTTGTCAAAATCCTTGCTAGATGGTCTAATTGGCCAGTCACAACTCCTTCTTGTCACTCATAAAACTGATATTTCTATTGGTGGGGGTAAGTAGAGTGGATTTCTGCATTTCACATTAACACAAAGATACAAAGGTCAATGTTGCGCTCCTTTACATGATTACATAATTACAGCAGAGTAAGAGTCTGTTAACACGTAAGTTATATTATTTTCTAGTTTTTTGTATGATATTAGGTGGGTAGTGCCTCATATTTTAGTGTTTCCATTTGTTTATAATTATTTTAGGGCTGTTAATTTTATCTATTGCAGCTCGCTTACTTTAATAATTCTATACTCAATACCTGCACTAGTAGTCTTTAGCTTAAGGGGTTAACCAATTTAATAGACTGTGGAATACTGCAGTCTACTTGAAGTAATTATGATGTGTCTTTCTAGCCACATTTCTAGCCACAAATTCATTTTGCTGAGTATGGTTGTGTTGATCTATGTCTCTCAGTCCTAAGGAGAAGTTGGTACTCACCTGTCCTTGCTTTGCATTAAACATTCAGAGAATTTACTAGTAAGGTAAATTAAGCAAAATGTATTAGTCTTGTTTGTATTAATAGTTTATTGAGCTTATTAGTTAGGTATGCATCTTTTAAGGTGCAATCAACAGTACAGGGTTACGTAATTTTATTATACTGATAGTAAGTCACTATTATTAGACCCAACAGTCTTTGCTTTATATTAATAGTTTACTGAACTTATTAGCTAAGTTTGCATGCTTTAAGATGCTTTAAACAGTAAAGGTTATTTATTTTATTTAATATTTATTTATTTGCATTTGTTTACCAGGCAGACTACTGGGATAGGGTGAGTCCATTTTCAGTGGTAGCCCAGGGAGAAAAGCTCCAAAAAGCAAACAACATGATAAAGCTACAGAATCAAAATACAGAAATCAAGCAGCGATGGTACAGAACACTGCATTTACAGAATACATGATACAATAAAATGGATAATACAAGTTACACAGATGTTGGCTTTTAAGTATGCAAGCCAAACAAGAATACAGTTGATGACATGGGATAATAGCAAATGTATGAACAATACAGTAGTGCAGTTTTGCAGTAGAGAGAGAAAGATGGAGAACAGCAGATTAAAGATTATGAGAGTGAGGGACAGCCTTAGAGCTACTGCTATATAGGCATCGAGATTGAATAGAAGATATGGTGGGTAACTGATATAGTAGGTTATGTGTGGTGGGTGGCACATGTTGGACTTAGTAAGCTGGAAGTACTGAATGCATATATGAGGAGTCTGAGCCATAGGTGAGCTAGGGAGGAAAAGTAGGAAGGTTAGGAAAACTGTTTGTTTTTATAGTCAGTGCTGGTACATGTACATAGCCAATGGGAGAACAGATTTGTTTCAGTGAAATTGTAAAGCATTCAGGGTAGCTAGTAGACCTAATTGCAGGATGGAGAACATTCCATAGTTTTGCTATAGCATATGGGTAACACATTTGACCAGTGGAAAGGTTAGGTTTTGCTACATTAAGGAGCATCTGATTGAGATTGACTGATCGCAGAGGCCTATTTGGGTGATGCATGGTGAACAGCGAGGAGAGGGCAGAACAACTAGAAGGTTTGTAGATTAGCTTATAAGCTATGGTTAGTTGCAGGTATGTTAGATGTTGGGGAATTTCTAGCCAGTTTCGACACTGGAATGATGCACAGTGGTGGGAGGAGTGTTTGGCGCTGGTTACAAATTTTGCAATTTTATTACAGCGTCCAGTTTGGAATTAAGAGAGGACTGTATTTTAGTAAGGAATGGTGCACCATAGAGCAAGGATGGAATTAGAAAGGAAGAGGCAAGGGATAGTCTCGCTGCATAGGTGAGGAAGTGTTTGTGCTTGTACAGGATGCCTAGTTTCTGATGTTTTTCTTTTTTTGATATTTGTGTTAATATGCTGATCGAAAGTTAGGTGTTCATTTATGACAACCCCTAGAAGTTTGTTATATGGGACTACTTCAAGGCAAGTGTTGTTAAGTGAGCTGATGGTAAATTCATTTTTGGTTAGCGGTGCTGCTTTTTGGGGGTAAATAACATAAGTTTGGTTTTATTTACAAGTGATTATTATACATCCAGGTTTCAGTAGAGGTGAAGGCATTTTGGGTGAGTATAAGTAGTTCTGAAGTAGTCTTGGCCATGTAGATGATGGTGGAGTCATCTGCATAATACATGACATTAGCATGGGGTATGCATATATGGAAAAAATTAATGAAAATGCTGAAGAGCAGTGAACCTAGTATGGACTCTTCTGGGACTCCAGTACTGATGTTGAGGAAAGGGGAGAGGGATTGGTGCCATCTGGTTTCTTGTTGTCTATATGTAAGGTAGTTGGAAAACCAGCCTAGGGTAGGGGATGTATGCCTAAATTGGAGTTTGTTCAGAAGAAGTGGGTGGGAAACAGTATCAAATGCCTTGGAAAGGTCAAGAAATAGTGAGGAGACAAGGTATCCTGAGTCTCGAGCATGGCTGACTGTGTCCAAGAAAGATATAAGGGCAGTGGTGGTGCTATGACTTGGCCTAAACCCATGTTGGGTTGGGAAGAGGAGGTTGTGGTGTAGTAGGTAGTTAAGTAGTTGGCTATGGAGAAATTTTTCCAGAATTTTTGAGATGGGAAAGAGGGTGGAAATTGGACAGAAGTTAGATATATCATTATTGTTTCCACCTTTGTGGATAAATGTCTTTTTCCAGATGGTGGGAATGAAGGACTCTTGAATGGATCTGTTTAGTAGTATACTAATGGGATAGGCTATAGTGTCTGCTGATCTTTGGAGGAATTCTGGTGGTAAGTCATCTGGAGCATTTGATCCAGGTTTAAGTTTAAGCAGGAGTTTTTATATGGTGGAGATAGGTATGGGTACGACAGAGAAGTTTGGTTTTGTTGCAGCAGATGGGTCTGGGGGCAGTGGGTTGATCAGCGGGAAGCTGGCAATGAGACTGATTATACTGTTTTTAAAGAATGAGTTAAAAAGTGAGGCAGTTTCAGCTGGGGCCATGTCTGGATCAGGAGAGGGATTATCACTTTTGCCTGGATATAATAGAGAGTTTATGGCCCTCCAGAGCTTTTTAAGATTTTGCATATGGTTGTTTTGCAGAGTAATGTTGTAATCTTGTTTGCTTTTTGATGACAAGTCGCTTTACTTGATTAAGCAGTTGTTTGTATCGAGCAAAGTCTGAGTTTTTACTTGTATGCTATAATTTCCAGGCCTTATCCCTAGCTTTCATAAGTTGTTTGGTGAATTTGGTAAGTCAGCTGGTTTGTTTGGCTTTCTCCTATGTTGGGAAAGAGAGATTGTCTAGTACATGGAGGAATGTTGAGTTAAAGAATTCAACAGCATCATTCAGTGGTAGGGCTTTAAGTTGATATTTTGTAGGGTATCATTAAAGGTAGTTAGGTAGAAGTGGGCTAGGTCTCTGGCATGCTTATAGTGCTGTATATTAAGCACTGGAGCTGGTTTGCGAATTATGTATGTCGGTAGATGATCACTAATGCCATTAGGTAGAGTGCCAGTGGAGATGTTACTAGGGTCAGAGACAAGGACCCAGTCTAATACTGAGTCGTTGTTTTTGTTGGGTCTGCTTATGGTAGTGATGAGTTGGGAATACTCAGATAGGTTGATACTGTTTGTTGGGTGATAATGTATGATGTCTAACCAGTTAATATTCACATCGCCAAGTATGATTTTATTTTATGATTGTTAAAATCACTATTCCTAGTCCCAGCTGGTTTTCTTGCTTGTCTGCCTTCTTCGCTTTTTTCCTGTAGAAGCATTGTTTCATTGCAGATTTACTAAGGTGTGCCGACTATCTAATTGTATTGCTACTAATATTGTTGTTTCTAGTCCTACCAATCTTTACTGTTTGTTGCCAGACGTTTTTTAATATTATTCCTATAAAATTGTGGAAATGCCATTAAAGAATAAGGTATGACAGTACTAACCAGAGAAAGTAGTTATTTCACTAACTTTTTTATATTTTTGTTAAATATGGCATGTGAAATATGTATGCATGTGTCTGATGATTTAATTAAGCATTTTTTTAAATGTTCAAACTGTAAAGTGTATATAAAAATGTATCTGGCCTCACAAGTTTATTATGCCTCAGATATACAAAACCTGTTCAGTTATGTGTCATTTTAGGACAATAACATGCTAAATACTTTATCTTTTTTCAAAGACCTATAAACTTCTTTATGTACAATTTTCATTTTTTATGAATTCATGCAAAGAAGACATGAGTGAATCATCACTAAATAACCAATGAACTAATATAACTTCATCTATGGGTAACTCACTAGCAAATACAAAATGTACCTTTAATTTAAAAATGGGATTAAAATAAAAATAAAGATAAATAAAAAAAACGTATTTGCTGAATGGGTAAAGTTTATGGTTGGAAGTATGATTAGAAAGGTGATAAACTAAACAGAAGCAGGGTGTCTGCTAGTATATGCGTGTGTGTGTGTGTGTGTGTGTGTGTGTGTGTGTGTGTGTGTGTGTGTGTGTGTGTGTGTGTGCGTGTATGTTTATTCAGTGCATGCATGTTTATGTTTATGTGTCTGTTTTGTGCAAAGGGGTGGGTAAAACAAAAAGAATACAAAAAGTTCTAGATATGGAACTACAGATTTTAATGACAAGGCACTTGCATTCTGCACAGCTGCTTGACTGTCTATTTTCCTAATGATCTGCAATTTTCATTACTATATTCTATTTTTACCTAAGATTTTATAGACACTATTTAGTCTGTTTTAACTACAGCAAAGTGCTTATAATTCTTTTTTCTGTCTTTCTTTTATGTCATCTTCTTTACTTCATGTATCCATTAAAGAACAGAGGCCATCTCCTGTAAATATTTAAATGAAGTTCAGTCAATGTTTCAGCTGTTCATGTTTTTAATCTTTTATTTTCTAAAATTAACTGCACTGAAACAAAAGTCTGGACCCAGAAGTCATCAGCTGCTGGTTTTGGTTTCTCCATATAAGGGCCTATGTATTATCTGATACATCGTATTTACTCTCAGGAGATAAAACATGACGTTCCAGCAGAAATATCTGATTTAAATGAGCCATGCAACATGACAGCATCTAAGAAAGCACCGAGGGGTAAAGGTGATGTACTCATAAGGACTTACTTAGTGATATGTTAGAGTAGCTATAAATGCTAATTAGTCGTTAAATAGCAACTGAACTGTATCAAAGTGAATAGATTGAATACTTTCTGTACAACATCAATAGCTCTACAGAAACATGCAAAAATCTATTGACAAAGGCAGTTTATATTCTTTGCTGCCTTTGTTGTTATCCTAAATAGATCTGTGGGTAATATAAATAATCATGTGATGCTGGTTTGAAAAGGTCAACATAACAAAATCCAAATAGGCTATGAAGTGGACACTTGATTTATTATGCAATAGCTAAACAAAGTAGAATCAAGCATAGTAAGCTGTTATAAAGGAATTGTGGTGGTGCTGAAACTAGCATTTCTCAATACTGTTCCAGAAAAGGCATGTCTATACATGCACTCAGATACACACAAGCACACACATGGATATATACCTGTATATGTGTGTTTTTATATATATATATATATATATATATATATATATATATAAATATATATATATATATATATATATATATATATATATATATATATATAGATCGATATGTGTGTCTCTGGCTCCTCTGCATTTGACTGAACTTCCATTTGTTTGACAAATGCAGGGGTGTTATTTAATGTTTACTGTGCTGATGGCCAAATGTTAGATATGTCACAGTATGGAATATAGATACAAGTAAGCGGTGTTGGGTGTGTGTGTGTGTGTGTGTGTGTGTGTGTGTGTGTGTGTGTGTGTGTGTGTGTGTGTGTGTGTGTGTATGTTACATAGGGTTAGGGTCAGGGATGAGTGAAACATGGGTGTTGCGTGTTTCTGTGTGAGTTTCTGTATTTTTGGGTAAGGGTTACATTAGGGGATAGTTGTAGTGTTGTTTGCATGTGGTTGTGAATGTTTGTGTGTCTGAGTTTGTTTTATATAATGGCAGTGTTATGGAAAAGTTTTAATGAAGTTACGGTGTAGTGTTAGGGTTGGGGGAAAGGGCAGCGTTAGGGTTAGCACCCATTACTAAGGTGGTGGAGGGGGGCAGACACCTTGTCCTGGTGGATGATCTGCTAGTAGACAATGGTTTCTAGAACATCAGTTCTGGTGGAGTGGGACAGGAGTGCCAGGTGTGCTCACACAGGTAGCAGTGCTCATTGAGGGGATTTCCTACTCGTGCACTGGTCTTTAATTTATTTATTTTTGCCTGCGACACTGATGAACCGTCCTCATAAAAGGATCCATATTGTTTGTTTTACTAAAAGGAGTTACTTCATGCCAAAGTTGCTTCACAGTACAACGTATTGCTTCAGTTGCAAAGGTGCTTCCGCATTGCTAGCCTCATCAAAGCAAACTGGTATGCAAATAAAATTTTAACAGGATGTCTTGGTGATAACATTTCATCATTAATATTATTGAAGAAGCATGCCTTTCAGGATGAAATAGAAACTCGTGTCACCTCCATTTCCTTCTTAGGTAGCAATTTTGCTGTGTCTATCTTCTATTGAACAGTACAATGTGAACATGCTACTTTTTTACAACCTGCAGGTATCTTTCCCAGTCATAAATTGTGAACTAAAATGTTTTCCCTCCACTCAGTAAACTCAGTTCCCCATCTACCCTTGTTTTCATTTTTACCATTTTCTGTCTGCATGTTGAACTATATCCCTAAATATGAACGAATACCCATTTGTACCTTATACCTCCTTGCTCTACCTTCTTCACACACGTCCTTACTTCAGTCAATTTCTCTGCCTGGCTCTCCATTTAAATATGCCATAACCCTATTTTTTCTACCACTTCATATTGCAGTTCCTGTTTGCGTTATAGTAACTTACCTTTAATTTCTCTAAACTGGCTAAAACTTCTATAAATATTAATATATATATATATATATATATATATATATATATATATATATATATATATATATATATATATATCATATGTTATGTCTATTCATAACCAATGTTTTCAAATTATGTTTAATTTGGTATAATTGTTTAAACTCTAGATGTTTTTATTGTATTATTTTTGAAGATTATAAAATTATTTTTCTTAAAATGTTTCTTTAATACTTTGGAGTTCTTCTCTCCGGGCCTCTGCTGAAAATGAGTTTCTACCTAGTCAGACTTAGCCAGTAATTCTATGTCAGTAAATAAATAAATAAATAAATAACCTATGCAGTATATCATCTGTAAATTGTTAACCATATTGCACAGAGCACCGCATTGTCTGTATGCAAAGAACAGCATATGTGGTCTGTAATACTTAAAGATAATTCCCCATCATTTTAAATAGCCATAGCTTATATCACTGATGATAGATTACAAAGCAAAATGTTTCACATCTGCTCAGTAAAATTATTTTAATCCTATATTTGTATTAATTTTTACCATGTACAATATATCATCCATAGGCTGCATTAAGCCTGTCAAGTAGAACACAGCTTTCTCTGTTGCACAAAGAGCAGCTATTTGTTGGCTTTATTAATAAATGTGTTTTCATAACTTTAAAAATTAGGTTACTTTCCTGATCATACAATGGAAAGTAAAATGTAATATTTTAACACCACCAGATAAAACCAGATACCCCACCACCCATGTGCATTATTTATTTATTTATTTGTTGACTTTTGATTACCCAGAAGGTCTGACTGGATAGAAGACCATTTTCAGTGGAGACCCATGGAAAAAAATTCCAAATTATTATAAAACATGTAAGAACAATAATTTTACATTCTTCAAAAATAAAGCAAAAACATCTGCAGTTCAAATAATTATAACAAATTAATGATAATATAAAAACATTGGTTAAAAATCAGTACAAGGCATATGACAATCATTTAATATTTACAGAAATTTTAGACAGTTTGTAGAAAAATTAAAGGAATTGCAATATGAAATGAGGGAAGACAGGCTTATGGCATATTTAGAGAGAAAGTCAGGGAAGAGAATTAGACAGCAGTAAGGAAGTACGTGGTGAAGGGAGAGTAAGGGGGTATAAGGAAGGAAAAGGTACTTGTTCACATTTAGGAATAGTTTAGCCTGGTTTTGAGTAAGAACTAGCTAGGAAGTCTTTCAGAGTAGTTTTGGAAGATGGGCGGGAGGGAGGGAAGGAGGGTATAGGCCTGATGGATACTGGTAAGGTGTTCCAGGCATTAGTAACCTTATACAAGTAGATTTGGTAGGTTTGTAAACAGACAGGAGGTTTTGGTCACTGGATCGCATATGTGAAACATTTTGCTTTGTACTCAATCGTATTCATTGTTATCACACACAGCATATCACGTGTAGGCTGTATTAAACATATCATGCTCTACAAAGCTTTCTGTACTGTACTGGGCATAGAACACCATCTGATGACTTTATTAATAAAATGGTGCAGCACAGCTCCTCACATAACACACAGTCCATGTTGCTATGTATTGTTTCCCATAATACTGTGCATAAAATGATATTTACAAACATGTGAGACATGTTTATAGTTGTTTATTGTTTTGAATCTAACTGTTATGTGCCTAATCATATCCGAGAGGACATATACATCTGCCTGGTTACTAGATAAACATATAAAGTGAGAAATTCAGTACTGAAATAAAGAAGAACAGTCCTACAGTTTTGGTTCAAGGGAAATAAAATGATAACAGTATCATTAATAAATAAGAGCTTATGTACACTGAAGGACAAGGGGGATCAGAGCAGTTTGTGATTAGGTAAATATGGCTACAAATTGAATGTACAGGGCAACTTTATACACAAACATCAAACGCAAAAAAGGAGCAGTTATAAAATAATGGCGGTACTGAAATAATGTGAAAATGTTGGTGAAATGGTGCTAAAAGATAAGGATATTACATTTCAGATATTTATAAGTAATTAGCATATGCTACGATGGACCTTAAGTTTGCAGACTATTACATAATGAATGGAAAGAAGGAAATACCTCTCTTACTAATCCATACTTAAAATATGTTGCACTGCCTGTAAGTACTGCGGGCCATGCACCGCAGCGTCAAAAATGATGGACCTCTCTTATTTATTGTGAACTTTACATTAAATACTGCTTAGAGTAAAATACAATATTGAATTGTTTGACTTTTTATTTGGAAGTCTGCAGTATAGACAGTGAAGTGAGTGAGAGGGCAGTCTAGGCTGTACCAACAACACAATGATATGACTAAAAAAATGTCTTTTGATAGTTGTCATCCATTCTCTTGGACTGAAAATTTACCCAAAATACATATTACAGGCATTGGCATTAATGGATAGCACAACATATCTATAAATATGGAGGAAATTAAGGGAGATCTTCAAAAATACAGACATTTTTTTAACAATTTTTCTGTTAAACTCATACAGTGTATTCAGTTGCAGAATTATGTTCAACAAAGCAGTGCTCTGTGGCCTATGCAGAACCCACAGAGGAACTTGCACCACCCCCCTTGGGGGTGTCTTTCATGCACTGAATATTTAGACTAGTTAAATTTCCAGATCAGGTGATGCAAGCAATGCTTGCATATCTTTTAGTTCTGTGGGTTATCTTATCAAAGAATGAGAAGCAGATGTATTTGGGTGAGCTGAAAGATAAACTTTATTATATTACAATAAATCAAGTAATCAAAGTAAGATCATAGGATCATAGGAGGTTACTAGGCTATTGGCCCTGAGGTCCTTATAAGCCTAGCCAAGTGTTTAGCCCATGTTTAGACAAGTCAGCACCTGATGCCCTGTCCAGCAGGGACATGGGTGGAATCCCAGGGGTTTACTTTCTGTTTCCCATCCAGTTATCCAGGTTGCGCTTAAAAAGCGGTAAAGAGATACTCTGCTTGACATGGAGAGGGAATCTATTCCACAGATGGGGGAGTCTCTGGGACACAAATCTGTCCCACGAATGAGTCCTGTTGATGTCACAGACCAGGTTGAGGCCACATGTGTGGGTTACTCGAGTGGAGCTTGACTTGCGGATATGCAGCGGTCCCATTAAGGCGGGGGTCCATGATCGCTTTGTATGCCAGACAAAGGTCACATCTGAGGAGTCTGTATAAAACTAAGTAGACCGATATGGCTTTTAGCCTATCTGTGTATAGTAGATGTCTGAGGCCCTGGATTATCCTGGTGAGGAAACTCTGTGGTTTCTTCAGCTGCTGCATGTGCTTTGTGAGGTACATGCCAAAAGGGGCATTATACTCAATAATGGGCCTTATAAGCGAAGAATACAGGGATGTTATGACCTCCTTGTACTTGGATGAGATACCTTTACTTATGGGATGGGCCATGTAGAAGGCTTTCCATACAATGGAAGAAACATGGTGGTCAAAAGTCAGGTTGCTATCAACCTGGGTGCCCAAATCCCTCACGACTGATTGCTTGCTTAGGACATTGTTATTAATGTGATAATTTGTGGAGACATCACTCTACCCAAAGGGGGTGATGATGCATTTTTATTATTTATTTTATTCAGCTTGAGGCCATGTTTCTGGCACCAGTCATTTGTCTGAGTGAGACCCTCTTGGAGGATGTTCACATCACTAGGGGAATTGATGACAGCACCCAGCTTGCAGTCATCTGCAAACTTAGTCAGCAATAGTCCACTAGTTTTGGCCTGCACCTCAGAAATGTATATCCCAAATAACAGAGGCCCCAAGAACAAACCCTGGGGTATGCCACTTGTTACGGGTCTACTGCTTGGGGTGGCTTCCCCTATTTTGACTAGGTGGGTTCCTTCAGTCAGTCAGTTTGCTACCCATCTGGTAACATATGGATTGATGCCTAGTTGAGAGAATTTGTCTATTATACCTGAGTGGAGAATAGTGTTGAAGGCTTTGGCCAGGTCATGGTAGACAGTGTGCATCATCTTCCCCTCATCCATGGCTTTGGTGACTGTCTCAAAGAAGTCAACCAAATTTAACAGACATGATCTCCCCTTGACGGTGCCAAACTATGTGGGATTGAGTCTTTGGAGGTTGCCAATGTCCTTGTTAATGAGGTCCATGATAATCCATTCCATGGCCTTGCAGATCAGGCTAGTTAAGCTGATGGGTCTATAACTTCCCAGATCGGTGGACGCTCCACCTTTGTGCAAGGGGATGACAGTGGCTGTCTTCCACTCAGCTGGGATGAAGCCGGTACTTATGCTTTGATTGAATAGGGCGCCTAATGGTGCTGCAAGTTCCTGGCTGAGTTCACGTAGGATGCAGCTTGGGATGTTATCAGATCCCATGGAGGCTGCATTTTTTGCCTTTAAGAGAGCAGTGATGACCTCTTCTCTAGATATAAGGGGAAGGGGGCATGTACTGGGGATGTCCTTTTCAACCACCAAACCAGGATCAAAACACTAAAGGTGGAGGAGTGTCCATATTCATCAAGGATATTCACAACACCAGGCTAGTTGCCCAACACAATGCATCTGAAATTCTCCAGGTGCAACTAACACTAGGTAAGACTGAAATCCATACTGTAGCTTGCTACAGATCCCCCACCATTCCCCAAGATTCTCACTACACCTTTCTAAACATACTGGAAAATATTAAGATACAACCAAACACCCTATTACTGGGCAACTACCCTGCCATTAACTGGGAAAACTACTCATATACCAACACCTTTGCCCAACTGTTCTTGGAATTCATAAATTCCAATGCCCTGGACCAACTAATCCTTAGTCCCACCAGGGGCTCCAATATCCTAGACCTGGTTATTACCAACATGGGAAATCGATGCTCCACACCTATGGTCACCCCCTCGTTGGTCAGGTTTGACCATAAGCTAATCACCCTTGACATCCATATCCCAGCCCTACCCCCCAGTAAGGAAATCTCCGTAAAAAACTTCTCCAAAGCCACCTTCATGCTACTCAAGTCAGAAGTGACAAACTTCATGACACCCATGAAGACAAGAACTGAAAGTTCAACTGCTGAATCCTACACTAAGGCACTGTACGAGCACATCCACTCGTGCATGAATCATGCCATCTCCAATAGAGCTAAAAAAGAAAGCCAATCTGGTGGTCCCTTGCCATAAACAAACTTTACAACAAAAGGAAGAAGCTGTTGCAGAAAAGAGGAAAATCCCAGGATGCAAAAAACTCCCTTACCAGCCTCAGTAAGAAGCTGAGATCCCTCATAAAATCCTCTAGAGCTAGTTACGAACATAAAATTGCCAAAGATTCCAAAGACAGCCACAAGGCATTCTATAGCTATGTCACGAATCTAAATGGCAATGCTCAGAGCTGCTCTGAGCTACAACAGAATGGCATTAAATATACTGATCCCAAGGATATTACCAATATCCTGGCAGATCGATTCAGTGCAAACTTCACCCCCCTCTCATCCCCTAAAGGGCCCATCTCAATACCAAAAGATTGCCAAATTCCGGTAATAATGGCCACACAAGTAAAAAACCCACTCTCCAAAGCTAAGAATACAGCATCCATGGGACCAGATGACATCCCAGGCTGTGTACTACATGAACTACAAAATGAACTGGCACCTCACCTAAGTGTCATGTTTAATCATAGCCTCACCTCAGGCTTCGTGCCCATTGAGTGGCGCACAGCTACAGTTATACCACTCCATAGGTTCATAGGTTCATAGGTAAGTACTAGGCTATTGGCCCTAGGGCCTATATAAGCCTAGCCAAAAAATGTACCCTGGCTTTCGCCACTCAAGAAAATTATTTTCCTGTGCCCCTGTCGGGCAGAGCCACAGAAGTGATCCCTGGGGTGAATTTCCCATTTCCCATCCAATCATCAAGATTTTTCTTGAAGAGTGCTAATGAGGAGCTCTGTTTGACATAGATAGGTAGTCTGTTCCAGAGTATGGGAAGTCTCTGGGACAGGAATCTATCCCTCCAGCATGTTCTGTTTATTGTGGTGACAAGGTTTAGGTCCCTAGAGGTGTAGCTTGGAGGGATTGGGATTTCTTTAAGTGGAGCATGTCCAATAGCTCTGGGTTTGACATAGCTTTGTATGTTAGGCAGAGATCGCCCCTGAGTAGGTGATATGCGATGGAGTAAAGCTGTAGTTTTTTGAGATGGTCTGCGTAGGGCATCTGTTTGAGGCCAGTAATCCTCTTTGTGAGGTATTCTGTGGTCTTTCCAGTTGTTGTAGATGTCTTGTGAGGTACATACCAAAAGGGGCATTGTACTCTATAATGGGTCTAATGAGTGATGAGTAGAGGGGAACAATGACCTCTTTTTTTTCTGGATGAGAATCCTCTTGTGATGAGATGAGCCACGTAGAAGGATTTCCTGACCACTGTGGATATGTGATTATCAAAGGAGAGACTACTGTCCACCTGTGTCCCAAGGTCTCTTATCACATTTTTGGCATTAAGTAGACTACCAGCTATGTGGTAGTTCATGGGTACAGAGTTTTTACCAAAGGGGATGACAATACACTTTTTGGCATTGAGCTTCAGGCCATGGCTTTGACACCAGGTATCTGTCTCAGTGAGGCCCTTTTGTAGTTTGTCCACATCGTTAGGAGTTTCGATTATAGCTCCTAGTTTGCAGTCATCTGCAAACTTTGTTAGCCAAAGACCTTCTGTGTTAGCCTGCACTTCAGAGAAGTAGATACCAAACAGGAGAAGACCCAGGACTGAACCCTGTGGTACTCCACTTGTCACTGGTCTGAAGTTGGATTTGGAATCCGCTACTTTCACAGTTTGGGTTCTGTCCATGAGCCAGTTGGCAACCCATCTTGTGACATAGGGATTTATACCTAGTTTAGTCAGCTTATCTATAATTCCAGAGTGGGGGATGGTGTCGAAAGCCTTGGCGAGATCTAGATAAGCTGTGTGAACCATTTTACCCTCATCTATGGCTTTGGTGACTGCTTCAAAGAAGTCAATCAGGTTTAGGAGACATGATCTGCCTTTTACAAATCCAAACTGGGTAGGGTCCAGAGTTTGGAGATTACCAATGTCTTTGTTTATGAGTTCCATGATTATACATTCCATGGCCTTGCAGACCAGGCTCGCCAGGCTAATGGGGCGGTAGTTCCCGGGGTCCGTCATGGCTCCACCTTTGTGGAGTGGGATAACCGTTGCACTGCGCCATTCAGTGAGTACAAAGCCTGAGGTGAGGCTATGATTGAACATGGTACTTAAGTAGGGTGCCAGTTCATTCTGTAGTTCATGTAGAATGCAGTATGACAATATGATGCTGTGTTCTTGGCTTTGGAGAGTGTGTT
Organism: Protopterus annectens; assembly: GCF_019279795.1. Lineage (NCBI taxonomy): Eukaryota > Metazoa > Chordata > Ceratodontiformes > Protopteridae > Protopterus > Protopterus annectens. The sequence continues at coordinate 450,378,690 of NC_056745.1, forward strand.
TTTTACCTGTGCAGCCATGATTATAGGAACTTTGCACTCTTCTGGTATAGAGATGGGCCCTCTAGGGGGTGAGAGGGGGGTAAAGTTAGCACTGAACCTATCTGCTAGGATGTTGGCAATATCAGTTGGTTCTGTATATTTAGCGCAATTGTGCTGTAACTCAGAGCAGATCTGAGTATTCCCATTGAGATTCTTGACATAGCTATAGAATGCTTTGTGGTTGTCTTTAGAGTCAGTGGCAATTTTGTTTTCGTAACTAGCTTTGGAGGATTTTATGAGGGATCTCAGCTTCTTACTGAGGTTGACCAGGGAGTTCCTCCAGTCATGGAATTTACTCTTTTTTGCAACAGTTTCTTTCTTCTGTTGTAGAGTTTGTTTATGGCAGAGGACCACCAGATTGGCTTCCTTTTTTTGGAGGATAACATCTTGGTTCTATTAGGGATAGCATGATCCATGCACTCATGTAAGTGCTTATAAAGTGCATTTGTGTAGGATTCAGCAGTCATACCTCTATTGTCCATCTGCATGGGTGTCGTGAAGTTTGCCACTTCTGTCTTAAGCAGTGTGAAGTTGGCTTTGGAGAAGTTTTTTACGATGGTTTCCCTAATTGGGGGTGGGGGTGGGATGTGGAATTCCAGGCTGATTAGCTTGTGGTCGGATCTGACCAACGAGGAACTGACCTCTGGTGTGGAGGTGTCCACAAGGGGGGATCCACCTTGGATCCCAGAAACTACTGCCCCATCAGTCTGACGAGCCTGATCTGCAAGGCCATGGAACGTATTATCATAGAACTTATAAACAAAGACATTGGCAACCTTCAAACACTGAACCCCATACAGTTTGAGTTCGTGAAGGGCCGATCTTGTCTCCTAAAACTGATTGACTTCTTTGAATCAGTCTCCAGAGCCGTAGACAAGGATAAGATGGTCCATACAGCCTATCTGGACCTTGCCAAGGCCTTCAACAGCATCCTCCATTCTGGAATCATAGATAAACTTACTAAGCTGGGCATTAATCCCTATGGCACTCGATGGGTGGCCAATTGCCTTACTGACAGAACCTGCACTGTAAAAATAGCTGACTCCAATTTCAGCTCTAGACAAGTGACAAGTGCTGTACCTCTGGGTTCAGTCCTGGGACCGCTCTTGTTTGGCATCTACTTCTCTGAAGTACAGACCAACACTAAGGGACTCTGGCTAACAAAGTTTGCAGATTTCTGCAAACTGGGAGCCATTATTGAATCCCCAAATGATGTGGATATTCTACAAAAGGGCCTTACAGAAACAGATGCTTGGTGCCAGAGCCATGGGCTCAAGGTCAATGCCAAGAAATGTATAGTTATCCCCTTTGGGAAAAAACATGTACCCGTGGATTACCATATAGGTGGCAGTACACTAAACACAGAAAGTGTGATAAGAGACTTAGGGACACAGGTGGACAGTGGTCTCACCTTCGATAACCACATTGCCACAACAGTCAAGAAATCCTTCTATGTGGCACCCCTCATCACTAAGGGCTTTTCATCCAGAAAAAAGGAGGTCATTGTCCCACTGTACTCATCCCTCATTAGACCCATTATAGAATACAATGCCCCGTTTGGTATGTACCTCTCAAGACATCTGCAACAACTGGAAAGGCCGCAGAAATACCCCACTAAAAGAATCACAGGCCTAAAGCAGATGCCCTATGCTGATTGTCTAAAAAAACTCCACCTATACTCTGTCGCATATCGTCTACTCAGAGGCAATCTCTGCTTAACATACAAGGCCATGTCAAACCCAGAGCTGTTAGACATGCTACACTTAAAGAAATCCCAATCCCTCAATGACACATGCTCCAGGGATCTAAACCTTGTCATCACAATGAACAAAACATGCTGGAGGGATAGGTTCCTGATCCAGAGACTCCCCAGACTCTGAAATAGATTGCCCATACATGTCAAGCAGAACGCTTCTTTGGACCTCTTCAAAAGGAACCTTGATGATTGGATGGGAAATAGGAAATTCACCCTGGGGATCATGTCAGTCACCCTGCTAGACAGGGGTCCAGGGAAGTAAATAATATGGGAAGAAATAGCCAGGGAATTGTTGTGGCTAGGCTTGTATAGGCCTTAGGGCCGATAGCTTAGTACCAACCTATGAACCTATGATTTACTGATGGGGGACAGAGGGGTCAAGTTTTCACTGACTCTGTCAGTAAGCAAGTTTGCTATATCTATGGCATTTGTATATGTGGTGTACTTATGCACCAGTTCTGAACTGATCTGGGTGCTTTCTTTGAGGTTGTGGACAGATGGAAAGAAGACCTTATGATTGTTTCTAGTAGATGTGGCCAAGATGAACTAGCAACTCTGACTATGCAATGTTAAAGTCTTACTCATCAATCAATACTAACACAGATGTTAATGTCCAATCAAACTGAAGAAACTCAGTGCATAATTTAAAACCCTTAGTCTGCAATCACTTTTAAAAAGAATGGTGTTGTGTAATCAATCTAATGTAAGTCAATTTCAGGGGAATGCATTTATATAAAGTCCTGTCCAGTGATTATCAGTTAATTGAAACTGGTTGTCCAATCAAAGTGAAGAAACTCAATGCATAATTTAAAAACCTTATTCTGCAATTACGTTTAAAAAGAACGGTGTTGTGTAATCAATATAAAGTAAGTCAGTTTTGGGAGAATGAATTTATATAAAGCCCTGTCCAGTGATTATCAGTTACTTGAAATTGATTGTCCAATCAAACTGAAGGAAAGTTTAAAAGGGACAGTGAAATCAGTCTCACACCTAAAGTATGGGCTGGTCTCTATGAAAGATTGTCTCTGTATGTGTAAATAAATCGACAATGCAAGGCACATGTAAGTACAGTAGAAAATTATCTTATAGTAAATATATTAGGAGTAGCTCCTTGTTTAAGTCTTTTGTTTTGATAAAGCCATATTTAAAGAAAAATATTGCTTTTTACTAACTGAGCTGTGTATATAGGACTATAAGATGAAGCATATATTATCTTTCAGTATGACAGAATGCAAGAAATAGATTGCACAATACTGGAGTTTAAGGGCATGCCTCCTTACTGACTCTGCTCCACTATCAGTTGGCTCCATATAATGCAACAGTCTAATGTCATTTAAGCTTAAACACAATAAGAGAGGCATACAAATCTCATCAACTGCTTTGCAATCAGCATTAAAAAATTGTGCTAACAAAATACCTCTTCATAGATTTGATTTGATCATCTCAGGAGGATACAAAATATTCCATACTATTTATATCAGATGAAAATGAATCTTTTTTTTCCCAATATCTTGACCAAAGTGATAGACATCAATGTAATAATTACTCACACCTGGGGTCACCACTAATACAATCAGTGTTCATGTCCCAGCTCAAAAGAAAAGAATAATAAAAATCAGATAAAAGTATATTGATAATTACAAGGCTTGTGTGCTAGTCAAAGTGGAAGGGATGACCTATGGAGACTTTGGCAGTGGCTTACAGAATGGGTTGACTGGACTCAGTTGCACTATAACATAAAAATATGGCTATGCACATCGACAGACAAATGTTGCAAAAAAGATGCAAGTTTATTAAAATCATTATAAGTAAAACAAAGCAGGAAAGGCAGCTGAGTGACGCTATGAAGTGTGAAGGGACACTGGTGATAGCTGAAAGGATGCTGAGTTGTGCATTTCAGAGATGTTAGTCATCCTTCCAATGGGCTGTGTCTATGTCTAACAGCTAACAGAAGATTAGAACTTTGAGTATGTTTTGTAATACTGCCAAGAAATTAAATGTAGCATAGTGCCTGTGTATTAGGAGACAGACACATTGGCATGTATGTAATAGAAGACAGATATGAGAAATATATCTATGACTTGGATGCACCTCATTTCATGCACAAATGGGAGAGCTGGAGTTATTAAAGAAGAACAAAAGGGAGATGGGGTACCACAAGGCTCTCTTCTTGGGCCTCCTCTGTTAAATCTTTATTTATTTATTTAATTACCAGGAAAGTCCAACTGGGTAGGAGCCCATTTTTAGCAGAGGCCCGGGGTGAAAAGCTCCAAAGTATCACAAAAATCTTAACTAGGGTAACAGCAAGGTAGCTTGATTTGCAGCTCAAACAAGTCACGAAGCACATCACTGTTCTTCATTAAAAACTCTAAATGGCTAGAATTCTCTCACCAACTAAATTATACCCAGTTTTTCTTAACACACAAAACTATATTTATTCCCACTTCCTGCCCAGCTATAAGTACAATTCTCTTCCACTAACTCCCAAATCCACACTTTCTGATAAAAATCTGCTTGATAACTATACGTCTTACAAAAACTGTGGTAAAAGTATGTACTCACAAAAGTTTAGAATACAATCTGTGCATCAACCAGGACAAAAGATAACATTCATTTATTTAAGCTGCATCTACAAGAATTCCTCTCTGACCCCTGGCTTTGCAGTTGCTACTCTCTTATCTAAAACTGCAGCTTTTTCTGTAATACCTTATGCATCCTATGTCTCGTTTTCCTTGTTTTCACTGCTTTTACTCTTATTTCTCTTACTCTTAATCTTGCTTTTACTCATTATATCTCCTGCCTCCCATATCGGCTCCACTTATTACCCCGAGCAAATACTTTTCCCACTCTCACTTCTCTTCCTCTCCTCCTCCTTATCCACTGTTTGAATTTTTCACTCTGACATTTGCTTTATGAGTGAGTAATAAGCATTCACACTTATAACATGTCAACACATGTCAACGTTACATGATATTGTATTTATCTTGTTTTAATGACGGTATATGTATATTATTCTTCATGTCACGTGTATTATAAATCTATGTATTTACAGTGTATTGTAGTATGATGTTAATTTTTACCTATGTATATGTATTTTCAGTTATTTTATTTGAGGAGATTTTCTCTACAGGCCACCATTGAAAACAAATAAAATTATCCAGACTTTCCCAGTAAACAAACTTCAGTAGATACATAAATAAATAAATAAATGAAAACATGGGTAGTAGCAGTTGAAGATCAGCTTGAAAAAATACAGTTTCACCAAGAGAGGTGAGAAGCCCTGAAATGCATTTCGTAAGATAATGAAATGAAACCTAAATCCCAAAGAGCTAAAACACATGTCTAAGATAGAGCAAGTAAAAAACAGGGCAGGGGGAGGAATGGCAGGATAAATCTGCACTCTGGCAGACACAGCAGAGCATAGGTCATTTTCCTTTCTTTTAAAAAAATATATTTTTTGTACTACATATTTGTCTGTCTGGACAATTGATAAAACAATCAAAGCCCTTGAAGGAGCTGTATCATGTATTCTGATGCTTGTCTTGTCTGCAAATAACATACAAAAGCACAATGAGAAGCTGACAAAAGCCAATGAAGTACACAAAGTTATTTTATCATAATCCGGTAATATTCTGTGTTTCGTAACACTGACAATGCTAAAGGCACAGTCATCTGTTCAGGAATGGCTTTGTTGGCATAAATGAACTATACTATCAAACTTACCACAAGGAAGCCCCAGATTGTATTAAAATCATTTAGTACTTTCAGTACGTTATCAAAATGAAGAAATTATCATGGCTACTAATATACAGTTGTGTTAAATGTGACCAATCACAATCTCGGCAGCATGTAAAAATAGTTAAAAAATTTAAGATTAAAAGCCGTACTGAATTCTTTTTGATAGACAAACATAAATGTGTTGCCTTCCTCTCTATCATACATTTAAAACCAGGACATGTTAGCCATTTTCTGTGAGCTGTCAATGTAGCTCTTTGATCTCTAGAAGAGCCTCGAGGTCACCACCCCATGCATCCAGGGTAATACAGTTTAGTAAAATAAACGTTTTCTTAACTAAGAGCAAACCTTGGAATGTTTGTATACAGTATTTGTGTTCTGTTTATCTCTGATGGTATAAATATGTTCATAAAGTATCATAGTCTGCAAAACAGTTATAAACCTCTGAAGTTATGTTTTGCAATGGGAAGCTAATTACAAATCAATGCCACCTTAATTGTTACTGACAACTAAAAATGAATCATTTGAAGTAGTTGCTATTTTTACATGCTTCAGATTTTTTCTAGGTCAGTAATGTAATTGTCCTTTCATGTTTCACAGTGTACAGTGAAAACTCTCAGTTAACTTGTTTTCGATTTTCATTTTTTTAATCTGTCCTCACATGTGAGCCAGATTAGTTCTGCTCATTCATTTTGCTGTTTTGTGCTGGCTTGCACATGTGCAGTCCAAGACATTGATTCATCCTGATAACAGTGCTATCTTCAAAAATACATTCAGCAAATGAGATAAGGAGAGACACACAAAATGTGCACACAGCCAGATATATGCAGTATATATGTACATAGGACTAGGATGAAAAAAATAGTTAAGTGAACATCACAGGTTTAGAAGCCCTTCTTAGGTTATATATAACATTGCCTTCTGAAACAGCATTTTCTCAGTCTAATTTTGCAATGCATGTGTCAGATTTAAAACTTTCCTCCAGTAATTTATACAAGAATGTATTAGCAGTTTACTCATTATTTAAAGCTACCAAATCGGGTGCTTTGTTTTCTTCTGGTTTTGACATCAGCTTTGTCAAATACACATGTTTATTACTTAGTGGAGTTAACCTTATGAACATGCTTAATGTCACTGTACTGTTTCTTACTGATCTGTTGAAGTACCGCCTACTTATTTGTAGACAGGGAAAAGTGCCTTAGATTCCTGAGTTTTATTTGTTCATTTATTTCAATAGCTTGCATTAGTTTCAATTACAGCTATAAACTGATTTTTTTCTCTCAAGGTCACATTCTACATTTTACTTTATATAAGCATAGTAACACTCAACCAGACTCTTATCTCTAAGTTTTTGTAATGGACCTCCCGAGGCTCAGGTTAAGAGCCCTGGCCTGAGGCTATGGTGCCCGACTTTCCTGAAATGTTTCACCACTTCCTATAATTTAGATCTAGCATCACACATTGAGATTGTCTTTTTAACAACAAATCACACATATATGCTTCCTCTCCTACCACTTTATGTCTCCTACCACATGCTGAGCTTGTGTTCGTTTTACAACATGCAACATCTGCACAGTTTCATTCTGTGTGCATATTGTCAGTGGACCTATCTTTATATGATACATATGTCTTCCTACCAGTGTAATAATAATCTTTTAACTAATCTATACTAATCTATACTTGGATCACTTATAGTCAGATTACATATGCTTTCATTATATGGAGCATACTGTATTAGGAGTCAGTCATACTTAAACCTGTTCAGTCCACTGCCATAGAGTGCTGTAAGTTATCTTAGACCTAGCACATGCACAGCAATTGTATGGCTCTTGGCACACTAGTTATAAAGACATGTTCCTTCATTCATATATTAAGTGTACCTTTGGGCTATTTCCAAACTATGGCCCCTGCACACATTTTAGAAGCATAATTTTATTTTAAAACATTTTTCCAGTAAGCAGTGAAACAAAACATATGAATCAATGACAAAACTATCCATTTCAGGACAATTCAACCATAAAAGATCACACAAACTGCTGTCATTATAATCCACCCACATCAGTCAATATTCACAATATCTGCAGAAGTAAAAGTCATCTGAATAATCCCACATTAAGGAAAACTCTAGCTAACCAAGAGGTTTTTTGATGGCAAAAAGTTTTGTATTTCAGTGCTTCATCTACATATGCAGTGCATGTTGCCCTTGAAGAATACATTTCCTATGTTACATAAAAAATGGTGCGCTGGTGATATGCCATAAGGAATGGCTGGCAAATTGACAACAGGTCCATAATTACTAGGTATCTCATCCAAAGGAGGATACACTCAATGGTTTGTTTTAATTCACCCCCCCCCCAGTGGTATATGACTGTAGAAATAGGAAGAATCAAAGTAAAGATACAGGAAATCATGCTTTTGGACTTACAAAAACGAGTGACTGACATTTTAAAAAAAGTTACAATAACTGCTAGTGGCCTGCTGAAAGATAACAATGGAGACACAGTTCAAGTTGTGTTATGTTGTCTACAATGACTCTGAAAATTCTATACTGGTCTTGAAAGCCAGAAACCATAAGGCACAATATATTTGTAGCCAGAAGCAGATGGTTTCTAATTGAGAATCTGAACATTTTTTGTCTGTTTCAGTTTTATTATGTTTAATTAAATGTGTTAACTCTTTCCATATTTATGTGAAAATAAAATGTATTCAGTTATTTATTTCAAATAAAAAAAGTTGCTAACTTAGTATACTTGTAGTTGATAGTTTCCTTAATCACATAAGTGTTTATGCATTTTTACCAGTGAACCTGAAACTGTGTGATATCCACTTTATGAAGGGTGACTACTGAGTTATTTGCTACCATTGAAATATTTAAAGGCTGGCTTAATTTAAGAGTACACAGTAAGATGCATGCTTGAGTTGTTAGTTTTGACTAACTGGTGGCAGAATACTGTAGAATTACCATTATCTCCAGCTGTGGAAAATATTTGAAAATATTATGTGTGTGTGTGTGTGTGTGTGTGTGTGTGTGTGTGTGTGTGTGTGTGTGTGTGTGTGTGTGTGTATATATATATATATATATACAATCAAATAAAAACTAATTTTGATAAAGTCTTCCAGTGAAGGTGCCATGCAAGCTGGTCAAGTGCTTTCTTTCATGTACTTAAGTTAGTATTCATAATTTGCCATGTTTGATTTTAGATTGTCATTATGTGTAATCTCAACAGCTATCAAATTGTACTCTGCAAAAATAAATGTCTTGACACAAAATTAATTTATATCTCAGTGGATTTACTGATGGTGGACAGTAATAAGAAACTCTTTAAATGTGGCTGAGCGAGTCAGTTTTTGTTTTCCTACAAAGAACATAGTATGTTATTTCATCTGCATGTGAAATTTAGGATGCTGTGGTAGAGGAAAGGGAGAAAGCAGTGACAAGATTGAAGGGCAGGATCTGAAATCTACAACTAGATAAAAAGAATAGATCCTTAGCATTTTCAAGGTAGTTATTGGAGGTAAAAAGGCTACACCCAATAGACATTGACTCATCACTGTTTGCATAATGGGCATTAGAAGAGACCAGAGTTCTGGTACCACCTTCAGTTTGATCTGTCTTCTAGATGCATAGACAGTGAGTTCATTTAATATTTCATCCGAATTGTTTGAGAATGTTCATTCAGGGAGATTCCCTGGACATAAGACACTACTAAATGAATGCTTTTCAAGCTTAGAAGGCATTAATTGCAGTTGTAAGTTCTTCTACAGCAAACAGTGAAATAATTTCTGCATATAGCAGGAACAAAAAGAGACAGAAATGTACACAGACTGAGTAATGTAAGGTCTCAAGATTGTCAGAAACTGTCATGTTCTACAAATAGTACTTTTTTCCAATTTTTCCAATATAGCTATTATGACAAGGATTTTTCAAAGTCTGACTGATTTGCAGTACATTCTTGGCATAATCAGGAATAGGTATGGTTAAAAGTCATTAAACAGTAACATATATGATTCCATTACATTGTTATCATTGTTTGAAATTGCCCAAGGAAGGCAGATAAGAGTATGTTGTAATTTAAAATTGAATGACCGTACTTCATCTGGTAATGTTTTTTTCAGCATTTCTAAATTCCAGATGTTCAGTTTGCTGAAATGTTGTATCATATGACTGTAAGTGGTAAATCAGCTTCTGAAAAACTGTCCTGGTGTTCTCAGATAAATTAAAGGCTAACTGTATGCAAGATTCCATTAATTGCCACAAGATGTGTACCAGGCAGTTTAAAAATCCACTTCATCTTTTCTTTGCAGTCTGTAGCGGGGAAGATTTCTTCTGCAAGATGCTATAAATCCTAAATTTATTGACAAAAACATAAATACTATTTGTCCTACACAGTGAAAAACCTTTGCAGAATACCTACACAGAGATATTTCATTCCACTGTACCAGATCTCTGTAGCTTGCGGTGCCTATGTTCTACACAAAGAGAATACTAAGATTTTTCAACAGTGTTGTTGTCGAACAAAGTAAATAGTACAACTAAAAAAAAAAAATCTTTAGCGGTTTCTAGTTATTTTGCACAGTGTGACATAACATTTAAATCAAGTTTTATTTTAATGTAATGATTTCCAGATATTTGCAGTATGCCAGATATGTTACACAGTTGTAAAGTTTAACTTTCAGTGTACTTTATCAGCAAGTTTTCATGAGCTTAAAGAGAAAATTGTTTTATTGGTGGTTAAATCGCACATTTTAGGATGCTAAATTTGATTTCTCCCAATTTTGCATGCTTACAGTATAGACTTTTAGACTTTCAAAGCTTTCATGTGTCATTTTTCTTTGATGTAAAAGGGAGAATGAGAGACAATACTTAGTACTGATGTATAATTCAGTACTGAATTTATGCTGTTGTTTAATAACAGGACATCTTTTTCATGCAGTTTTCTGTAAAAAAGGTGTTTTACTGTGATTCTCAAACAGGAGAAAACATGCATATTGCATGGCATTCAAAATTTAATGTGCTTAGATATTATCGATAAGGCTTTTACAGGATATTTTCTGTAAAAGGCATATGCAGATTTGTGCAGAATATGTCTGAGTGAATGAGTAATTAAGAACAATACTCTTAAGGTTTATTCAAATACTAAGTCTTCTAAAAGGGAAAGAAAATTACTTGTATACATTAATGTCCTTCAGTGAGATTTGAACCACAAAATATAATTGCAAAAATGCATACACACAGAATTTTTAAAGTTGTTTTTAAAATGTAACAGGGATTTAAATATGTTCAAAATATGGTTTCTCTGAAACTTTGTGCATCTGTAGTATGTAAATGGGCTGGCAACCCGACACCGTAAAACTCCTCTGCCAATCATGAGTGGACAGGTGATCCACTGTGGTGACCCCTAACTGGGAAAAGCCGAAAGAAGAAGATTGTGAATCAAAATTAGATGATGCAATAAAAGAAAAAGAGGTGTTTGTGTGTCTAATAGGCCATATATATTACAAAACATGCTTTAGTTTTGATTTATTGCATTTTTAATATGGAAAAACTGAGAGTATTCAGACTTCTTAGTAAAATGTGACTTTCACAGATACCGTTTGTTGATAAAAAGAATCAGCATATGGATTACAAATCATACACTAAGATTTTAGTGGCATAGTCCATCTGGAATACATTGATAGAATTTGATTTGTGAGTTTTAAAACACCCAAATATTAAATTATGTCCCTCAGCATGGTCACAGACCAGATTTTTAAAACAACATTATTTCCCCTTGGGAAGAAAATATGGAAGTGTAAATTCCCAGGTTCATGAGATTTTCTTTTGGCCAAAGCTGTTGTGATTGAATTCACATTTTTTTTTGTTATAAGGTGAACATCCCAGGTGAACCAGAATCAGCAGTAAACTATTGATTAGTATAACAAGAGGGATCTTTGTTCATCTATAGATATAGTATCAAACAGTGTTAACTTTCAACATACTTTCGTACACTGGAGATGTAAAGATGAGATAGGCATGTCTCCAGAGCCACATAAAAGGTAATTATATTTTTATTATAGCAGATGCTTCACTAACCTCTGAGTACAGTGAGAAGCAATCATGGTTTGACATGATATAGACAAAAGGCTAGGGAAGTCAGTGATGTTTCAGATTCTAGCCAAAGTTAAACAAATCAGTAATAACTTAGGAAAACAGAGGCTTGCAGTAGGAATACATTTATTTTTTATTATTAGTATTATTATTGTTATTTATTAGCTAAAATTAAGATCTAAATAAGTAAATAAGGGTAAGCTGTTATATGAAACATTGAAAGCTACAAAGTTTTTTGTTTATAGTGAAAACCAATTAAAAGATTCAAATTATGTAAAGGAATCATCATAATCTGAGAGATAATAGATTGGATGTTTTGTTGTGTATAGTACACATTCTACTAAAAGTATTTGTTTTGAGTCAGGAAACGACAAACAATGTTTTCATGCTTATTCTGTAGTTTGTGAAAAGAAACTAGCATGGGTTTTGCAGAGGGATTTTAACACGAATACAATTATGAGTAGAAGACTTCCATGATGGCTTCACATTGAGTAACAGCTTAATTTCAGCTCTCCCAGTCTGCAGACAGAAACGTAGAAGAGAGAGCCAGTAAACCCATATTTTTAGGTAAATTTCAGTTACTGGCTAGTAAGTACACTGCCTGGATACCAGCAAAATAGAAATCCAGAGGACCTGAAAGAAAGTCTATCACAAAAGGTGAAGAAAAAACACTGACTGGAAAGAATTCTGCAGCTGTTTACCAAAAAAGCAGTAAAAGCTCCTGCTTTGATGCAAGACATGAGTTCCAGTAACCAAGAGGAAAAAATAATAAAATGTTCTCAGAGCTGATTAAAATGAATGAAACAGTGAAGGAGTGTATCTATTCATATAACAAAAGGCTGGAAAAATGGAGGAAGCTTTAAAAAGATATTGAGATGAGGTGATAAAATTGCAAAAATCAGAGGTCAAAATGAAGAAAAGGCTGGGTGAATAAGAGACCGCTCAAGTAGAGATATTTAAAAAATAGAACTAGAGGACAGAGCACATAGGGAAAACCTAAGATTTTCTGCTGTACCAGAGAAGCTGGAAGGAACAGACTGTATTCATTTTATGAAAGCACAAATAAGCAACTGAACTGGTATTCCACAGAAGGAGTTGTTAATTGAAAGGGTGCATTGTGTTTATGCTCCAAGCCTAGCCATGAGAAAGCAACATAAACCTTTAAGATGCAATCCTACTAGCAGAAGGAGTTGATTTTGACAAAACTGTGGCTGAAAGACAATGTGCTAAAAGTGGGAGACAGTAGAGTGTTTGTGGAAACTGACTACTCACTGTACACCAGGCAAAATTGAAGTGAATTTGTTCCACTAATCAAGGAATGTCAAGAAGTAGGTGTGAGATTCAAGCTGCTGTACCCAGCTATTTTCTGAATATTCTTTCCAGGCGGGACAATCATTTGTTTGATGTAGAGCACGCAAAGGAGGAAATACAAATGTTTGTCCAACAAAAAGTGAGTTGTGAACAGAAGAGATTCTGCTTCTTGTTCTTCTGGTAATAAAGATCACTGAGACACTGTGCCAGTGAAACTTTTTCCAGTGTTTCAGTGGAAAATACTTGAAAGACATAAAAAAGTGCAGTTGTTGACTAAAAGAACCGGAAGTACATTGGAAATGAAGCAGAAACTGGAGAAATCGGAGATGGAGAACAACAGGAATAAAACTAGCAATTCAGAAACTGACAAATAAATATGGGATTACAAAGCATTAAATATATTTGTGAAAAATGACAGAAGAAGAAAACCTGGAAAATTTGACTTGTTTGACTTGGTTAAAGTTTTAGCGGACTCTAAAGCATACACCCTATTTCATGCCATTAATGTTTGGAAAAACATTTATGGGAAGGACAGAGGAAGGAAAGAGTTAACCGTAAGTAAAACCAAATTTTGTTCTTAATAGTAGCATTTTTATAATGCAATATATAATCTGCATAATATAAAGTAAAGCTTTCGCAGTTATTTTTGAGTGAAATGGAGCTACTGAAGTAAACAGATGTCCCTCTTTTTTTCTTTGTTCTTTCTTCTTGCTCAGTTTTACGAAATGTAGGCACTGCAACATAAAAAGGAGGAAAAGTCTGGTCAAAAGAGCAGGATTCAAGAAAAAAATTGATGTCCTTTTTTCACTCTTGTATATGGGGAATGAGTGGATTAAGGCCCCTTGGCTTGATCTAGTAATACATTTTAAGAGTTAGCAAATAAATAAAAAAGAACATTGTCTAGCAAATAAATGAATGCTTGTAGTCCATGGAGACAGTCTGATAAAGAGCAATAAAAGCAGAATACTTATTGTTTTTCAATGGCATTTTTTCAATGGCTAGGTGATAATATTTTCTGAAAGCATTCAAGTGTTTTCCCAATCTGGGAGAGTAATAAAGATAAGATAAAACCAAAGAGCGCTTAGTAAAAGCACAGGCTTTTCAATGCATCTTAGCATGCATAACCTTCCATTTAGGTTAATCCAAGTCTGAGTGAGGCTGACAGTCTAGGACAATTGTTCATATTAGAAGGATAAAACTTTAATATTTGAAGATGTACACAGTTTGTGTTATTATTAAGTTAATAGGTTTTAGGGGTGTATTGTGTGTGTGTGTGTGTGTGTGTGTGTGTGTGTGTGTGTGTGTGTGTGTGTGTGTGTGTGTGTGTGTGTGCATTTGTTTGTTTGTTTGAGGCCTTTCAATAAAACAAAACGTTTTTAAGATGTGACATAGGTTCAAATGGCTATGACAAGAAACAACTGTATAAAAGATCAACCTGCCAAACATTAGTGTATGCATGTAATACAAAAGTTGGAAAAGACCCTCAATAAAAAAGCTTATATACATAGAAGGTGTGAATAATAACTTTTTAATGCAATGACCCTTTCTATATTATCTTTAAAGGTAAATGGTCTCACAGATATATACAAAAATGAAAGAATAGTGAACTATATTAAAAAATGTAGAGTGCAAATAGCAATGCTACAGCAGACACATTTAGAAAGAACTAAACATGAGAATTTGATAAAGACATTTTCAGGATGGTTATTCAGAGAAATACCTGGGACAAAGGTAAGGAGGAGTACTTATATTAATCACAAGAGGAGCTCTAATAGTGATAGAAGAGGATATAAAAAAGATAATAATGGTAGATTTGTAGTAATAAAGGGCTACTGGCAAGGGTGGAGGATTACACTGGCATGTATTTATATTCCACCTAAAACTGCTATAATGGAGCTTAAGGAAATTTTATGAGAAATAATCAGCTTTCAGCAGGAATATTATTTATAATTGGGGACTGGAATTAGTAGTAGGAGTTCGGAGTGAATTTACGTATTATACCCCAAGATTCAAAAACTGATCTAGACTAGACAAAACATATATTTCACAGGAACGTGTGCATTTAATTGAAAGTTCTGATACACATCCAATGGTTATTTCAGATCACACACTAATAATAACTAAAATAAAAATGCAGGGTAATGAAATAAAAATGAGACACTGCCACTTTCCCACCTATCTGTTGAAAATAGAGTAACTTAAGGAATGGGCAATGGAAATTATTCAGGAGTTATTAGAGAAAATGGAAATTTCATCTGAAAATATAGCCAGGGAATGGGATAATATTAAAGTGGAGTTTAAAAAATAGGGTGGAAATAAAAGAAAGAGAGATATGGTTAAGAAATATCAATAATTATTTACAGGGACTGACAAAGGTTAAAGTATTGCAGAATAAGGGGAATCTCACAGAAAAAGAAGAGGAGAAATTGCAGAATGCTAAAGAGAAAATAAGGGATTACCTCAATAATATGCATACGTTTAGAAATACTGTTGTTAAGCAACTGTTTTTTTATTATAACTCCAGAGCACAAAAACTTTTAGCACAATGACCCATGCAACAGAAAGTAGAAAGGGTTGTCGCCAAGTTTAGGGAGCCTATAACAAGGAAGATAAGAGATCTTGTAGAGGCACTTGAAAATTTTTAAAAAATTTATGAAAATTTCTATAGAGCAGTGAAATATGGAAATCAAGAAATGGTTCAAATGGAAATTTTTATGGTGGAATTAAATATGCCAAGGTTAGAGATAGATGAGGCTCAATTACTAACAGTTAAGTTAGGAGGAGATAAGATAAAAATGGTGATGTATTACCAATCCACAGGAATCCCCAGGAATAGATGGTATTGTTATGGAAGTTTGGAACCTAGGAGGGAAAAAACTGATAAAAGTTCTGGAAGGTTTTGTTTAATAGTATTTTAAGTGGAGGAGAAGCACCAACATCCCAGAAGAAAGCAGTGGTGGTTGTAATACCTAAAAAGGGTAAAGACTCATCAGATCCAGCTTCATACAGGCTTATTTCAGCCCTAAACAGCAATTATAATGTGTTTGTGTCTATAATGGCTAAAATAATGGCAAAGGTCATGCCAAAATAGATAGATATGGATCAGTGTGGTTTTGTGGAGGGGAGGCAAACATCTGACAACATTAACAGAACATTGATCATACAGAGGGAAGCAGAATGTAAGAAAATACCACTGTTGTTGGTAGGTCTTGATGCAGAGAAACATTTGATAAAGTAAGCCGGGAGTTTATGAGCAGGACAATGGAAGCATTTGCATTCCCTGATAAAATTATAAGATTGATTCGGAGGACATATGAGGGATCGGAGGAGAAAATTAAAGAGGATGGATTCCTCTCTGATAATTTCTATTTGAGTAGAGAAACCAGGCAGGGGTGTCCTCTTTCCCCGTTTGTTATTCACATTATATATAGATCCATTGGCAAAGAAAATAAGGGACTCAGAAATTCAAGGCTATGTTTGGTATGGTAATCAAGAAACGCTGGCTCTATTTGCAGATGATATTTTATACCTGAAAAATCACAGGAAAGGACATTTCAGTGTTATGGAACATTTTGAGACAGTTGCAGATCTTTTTGGGATACAACATTAATGAGATTAAAACAAAGGCAGTAGCTATAAATTTTCTACCCACACACAATTTGGTTCAGCAATATTCATATTTATCGGGACATGAAATAATTAAGTACTTAGGAGTATTGATTAAAAAGGATTTTGTTTTTTTCAGCTAAGGATATGTGGGAAGAGACTAAACAAATGATAATATAAAAACTGAAAAATTGGAAGCTCTGTTTTCCAGGTATGGATAGCAAGTTACAAGCAGTTAAAATGTTTTTAGTTCCTACAGTTTTATACACAGGTCAGACATATTGTTATCAACCAAAGGAGAAGTTGTAGATAGCAATTAATATAGAGCTGAAGGATTTTATCTGGGAGGGGATAACTACAAGAGTCAAGCAGGATAAGCCAATTCTTCCAACTGAACAAGGCAGTCTGGAATTGCCCGATGTGAAGGGTTATTTCAGAGCTACACAGTTAAGGCTCCTATACATAGCACAAGTAGGATCTATAATTCAAAGTGGACAGAGATGATGAAATGGGGGGGGACTCAAGAAATAAGGAGAGACTGTGATTTTGGATGCAAATCCTTAATGAGAATAATAACCGTACAGAATATTATATTCATAAAGTGGCAGAAAATATTCTAAGAACTAAGACAACACAGGAATGCAGAAAGGAGATTCTGCCAGTAGAGATGACTGCAATTAGGGATACAGATAATGGGCAAGTAGGGCCTGTGATTTATTGGTGAAAAGTGGCAAAAGAACCAAGGCACTGGAAGCAAATAATTAGAAAGGGGAAAGTAATAGAAAGGGAAGAGGCCACGAATTTATTTGGACTGCAGGCTAGAGACTGCCCTCCCTATAAAGGATTGATATCAGAGTATAGACAAAGAGAAAGAAATTGTGGGATCCTAATTGAAAGACCAGCACTGGTAGAGTTTTTAGTGGAATCCAGAATAGAAGCTGCTGTTAAAAAATGAATAATTAGCACAGCATATAAAATATTGCATCATAACTATAATAATCAATCAGAGGAGGTTAGAAAGGTTTGAGAAGAGAGCCTGAATAGGCAATTCACAAAGAAACAATGGGGTAATATATGTATTTCTCCCAAATATGAAACTAGTCTAGAAGATTTAGAATCTTTGCTTGACAGTGTTTACATAGGAATTGTTATACTTCAAGTAGACTCCAAAGAATTTTTCCTTAGGTGGATAGCAAATGTTGGAGGTATGATGGGGAAGAAAGTAGTACATGGGAAAATATTTTCTTAAGTGTAATGAGTTGGCAGACTTTAAAATTTTCCTGCAGACTACTCTATCAGAAATACTAAGTGAGCAAATTAGTATGACTAAGAAAATTATTTTTTTACCTATGATATAGAATCAAAATTGCCCAGAAATAGTAAGGACTTGCTGAGTCTAATTCTGGTGGCTGCCAAAACAACAATTACTAGGAAATGGAAATCAAAGTCTAAACCAACCGCACTAGTAATAGTGAATATAGTAACAGAGATAAAACAACTAGAAATGGGTTCTAGTAAAGGGTAGGAACACATTACATAGAAACAATAAAAACTGTGGAAACAAGGGTCTATATTATAACAATCAACAATCAGATGACCGAACATTGTTATATCGACCCCTAAATCTCGAAAACTCAAAACAGCGAACAACCAGAACAGTGATTTTATTTTTCCCAGGGAAAAAAAAATCTCTGCCCCCCCCCCAAAAAAAAACACTAAATGAAGTGGGGGGGCTTCACCCCCTACTTAAATATACCAGCTCCGAGATCGCACTACAGTGGAGGAAATGGCACAACCTGGATGGCCGGCCCAGTGATTTCTTTCCCTGGGAAAAAATTTGCTGTTCCGGCAGTTCGCTATTTTGCTATTTTGCTGGTTCGATCATCTGATCATGCGCTGAAATAAAGTAGACCCGGAAACAATACATGCAGACAAGGAATGAGGTTTAAATGAAGGCAAGATTTGAATGAGCTATGTAATGTTTGTCTGACAGTGATTGTCTAGATTATAAGTGATGTGATTTTCTTATTGATTCTGATAAGTCCCAGTTAATGGGGATGAAAGTGCTCAATCTGTGTTTGTACTAGTATTTATTGTTTATTAAACTTTGACTATTTTACTCAAGCTCTAGCTTATCCTGCTGTTTCACAGTGTTCTTATTTTGATTTCTGGTTCGTGTGTGGTCAGATACTGTGGTTGCTTTGTTGCTGTTTCTTGGCTTTTGTTGGGCAACATCCACAGTATGGACTCGCTGGATAATATTCCTCCCCTTCTCTCACCAGTACACAGGAAAGAGATTAATAAGGCTAATTCTGAACTGGCAATTGTGAAAGGTGAAGTGATCTGCCTCATAGACCTCTTCAGCCAATCAGAAGGTCTAAATGCAAGTGGAACTTCTAAAAGGAAAAGGAATTCATCACCCGGAATTGATGCGATGGCCTCAGAAGTGAGGAGAGGGAGACGAGAGAGCCCTGCATCCAAGCAGGGGAAAACAGGGCATACAAATGACTCCTCAATATGGGAGGATGGTGAAAATAATTAGGACATGGCAAATAAGCAGGATGCTACCCAATATGACCTTGATGATGTACAAAGGACTGGTGCTCGGCCAAAAGTTTCAGGTACTACCCATGTTACTGATGATGTTTTGCATTTAAGCTCAGCAAGTGCAGGAGTAAGCAAAAATACTGTTAATACTAGTAATGAGAAAATAAATTTCTTTCATGTGATGTCAGCTGCTAACAGTAATGACTATGAGAATTCCATCGGTATACCGTTTCATTTTAATGAACTCACTATAAATACTCTTAAAAATAAAGAGTATGAAAGAGTTGCACAAATGGATGGGACTTTGAAGAACTAGATTTATGTTTTTGAGAGTAAAATGTAGAAGGTATAAATGTTACAAATGGAGAATGCATACCTTGTTGAATGTGTACATAAGAAAATTGTTCAGAAAGGACTTAGAGTGTACAAGTTTCCTTTAGGTATTGACTGCAATGATGCTATTTATTCTGAAGATGAATATGTCTGAATGGTACCTTTAAAGGACTGAATTACATCATCTGTTATGTCATCAACCATTTAGTATTTAAATGTACTGGTGAAATGTTCTTATTGATTCTGATGAAGTCCCAGTTAATGGGGATGAAAGTGATCAATCCGTGTTTGTACTAGTATTTATTGTTTATTAAACTTTGACTGTTTTACGCGAGCTCCAGCTTGCCCTGCTGTTTCACAGTGTTCTTTTTTGTCTTTGTGGTTGATGTATAATGTTTAAAACTAAGATTATGTCAATATGGTTTGTTTTCATTTATATAAATGTATAATGACTTATAACTGATAATTTAATAAAGAAGTTTCTTGTTTAATAAAAAAATTAAATTGTAAGTAGAGATATGGAAACCTTTGTCTGTGTTGAGATTGGCAACCAACTGGAATTGCTACAAAGCAATGTTAACCAGTATATTACAACTCCATCTAGATTACTTTATGTATGTGCATATATGTGAATTTTCAGAGAAAAAAATGTAACTTTCCTGAAATGATAGGAGTATGAAAAGGATTACATTCTAAAGGGAAATTTCATATTCAGATTTTTCTGCATGAGTTTAATGATGCAATATTGGTGATTATTAAATCCTTTTGAGGGAAATTTGTTTATTAATTAATTGATTGCAGATAAATTGAGCAAAGGTTACTTTGTTACAAACATTTAGCAAGAATAATGGAAAATACAATAAAAACCATGAGAGAAAAGTAGCAAGACTACTTACAGAATTAAATGTGGTGCATCAGACAGCACAGCAGACATTTTTTTGTCTGTGCATCAAGAATAGTTTCTTAAGAAGTGTGAGATGCTTGTAGTTTTAATATATAGTAATACTAATTTAAGGACTAATTCAGTTATTGAAATAGCTGTAATGGTTTTCTTATCTTAAATAGAAGGATATCAGCAAGGAGTCTGGTAGTTGGCACAATAGGGTTAAGGCTGTGAGCTACAGTTGCTGTAGTACAGGGTGCGATTCCTTCAGTTCTCACTTGCCTACCGTGTGACCTTGAACAAGTCACTTAGCCAAGACATTGCTCATAAGTTGTCTGTGAAAATGAAGTGTGTGTCTGTCGAACTTACCTGGTTAACAAATAGGTATTACTAGGGCAGATATTTTAATGCTCAGTATGGCTATATGATTTTTGCAATATGCACTATATGTGTATATGGTTTTCACAATATACATAGCATGTGCATATGATCAAACAGATTTTGCAGATAGCATCTCAACTGTTTAGTATTTTATGATCAAAGAAGTAAAATAACGTTCATTGTAATATGTTGATTAAAATTAGTTGTATTGATAAAGCAAGCAGTAATGGTTATTTAATGAAATTCAGGATATAATGAATCAGACTTCAGGTATGCCGATTATATAATGACCAATGATAACAGAATATTACTAATAGATGATACTAACAGGATATTTCACTAAGAAAAGTAGCAGTTGTAAGAGACATCATTTTAGTATGTGTTGAGACAAAAAGAAGTAAAAATGTAAATTGTAGATTGGCTTGTGGAGGTGCAATGAGGATAGTAACTACAAGTTAAACAAATGCAAAATGTTTTGTTATATGCATCAGGATTCATGGAGGTTAAATCCTGACCTTTGTGACATGAATTTAAACAGACTTGTATCTCTAAAGTTAGCACAAGTAAATGAAAGATGTATTTACACTCAGTGAGAAAAGGGAGAATGTAAAATATTTAAATACTGCACAATCATTATTCCAGGAAGTAAAATGAGATGTAAATATAATTTGAGCATACTTCAAAAGATGCCAAACGTTTTTACATGCCAAAGAAGCTGATGACTTACCATGGCATGGATAACCAGTCTGTTTCCAAGTTGGAGAAAAAGAAAAGATTTTTAAAGCTGTTAGTTGTGGTGTTCTAATTTTGCTATGCTTCATGTGTAGGAGAGTAATGATAATATAGTGCAAATAGATACTAAGAAATTAATAATCATAGAGTATCTATGTATATAAATGCATGGTGTGAGTGCTACCATTCAGACACTGAAGCCATTATATGTGTTGCTAACTTAATGTTTATTTTCCTGTACCTCATGTCTAGTCTATCCTACTGAGTTATTTCTCAGTACAAAAATGAGGACAGAACATGCTAATGGTTATCTGATAAAGCTCTTTCTCAGATCTGTTATACACACCTTTTTGACTAAATGAAAGATTAATTCATTGATATTGAATTAATTGAGGGAGGAACTGTTGGAGGGAGAAACACTAAAATATAAAAGTCAGAAGACATTACAACTGTCAACATGTATTAGTGTATTTCAGAATTAGTCCTAGGTAAGTTAGACCAGAAAACATTAGTGAGACTCTGCAGCTATGTATGTTGCAAGTTTGGATGAGGGGAGACAGTTCTTTGTCATAGACAAAATAATATCATGGGACATTGCTTGCTTATGAGAAGCTGTTAGAAACATGAATAATATGATATTGCATTTTGTCCTTGCTTTTATTGCAAGTTCTGTAATGAATGCATTGTTTGTGTTGAGAGAAAATTACTGCATATGTAAAACCATGAGAACATACTGAAATTTAACAATTTTAGCAGTTTCTGAATGACAATTGTACTATTTTTCTGTCAGTTTAGAGTTTGTAAATTATGACTGGAAAGAATATTCTAGAAGATGTCTCATTATCTTACTAGTGCCTTGTTTCCTGCACTTAACTTAGTGTTCTTAATCTACTCTGTTAGACTTTAGATTCATGTTATGAGTAATCTCAGTAGCTATCGAATTCTATTCTGAAATATAAATGTCTTGCCATAAAATGTGTTTATGCCTCAGTGGATCTACTGTTGGACAGTAGTAAGGAACTCTTTATAAGTATGGCAAGCATGGCTATTACACAAGGCAACAGAGCACATTTCCCACACACCTTTAAGACCAATGTCCCTTTGCATATTAATGGCATCAGTGGTAAAATTCAAACCTCCATATTACTGGTTCCTTTGCACACAGATACTGATGGAAGTGGTACAGGAGCTAAAACTCATAGGCTGTGCCTATCACAGTGACAATCATTTGCTACTGAAATATCTACCTTCTATATCTGAAGACTCTGAATGAACTTTATGAACATCAAGAGCGCAAATTAGACATATCTTTATAAAATACTGGTTTATGCAGTTATCTACTAGATGGTATGTACCAGGCTTCAGATGTATATTTTTCTCATTTTATTAACCATGTTTTAGTACATGTTTGCAAAACATATCTTACATAATTAAAATGACCTCTCAGATTTTTTTCCAATTTCATTCTAAAATAATAATCTAGATCTCCATCCAGATGCCATATAGCATTTGTAAAATTACTAAACAGCTAGAGCACTGCTACATTGCCACTTCTGTAAACAGGCACATTTCTGGAACACTGCAACCAGTACTATATAAAGTTTAACAAAATGATCCATAAAAGCACTATTTTTGAGAGTGTTTAGCAGTTCAGAGAACTTTTTCTTAGAAGGCGCCGGGGAAGGGATTTTCCAGCATAAGCAATTAGTTAAGCAAATTTTCAGAGAATTTCTTACAAGTCTTTAATGGAAGAAGTAAAACCTAATAGTATTATTTCATGGATAAAGAAAACTGATTTGTTTTTACTTAATGTGTGGCTCGTATATTTTTCACATTTAGTTACTTTAGATAACTGTACAAATTGTAGGTCTGGTGACCCTCAATAGTAGCTGCAAGTCAACAAAATTAGATCAGAATAATACTGGGAATTAACAGTTATTTTCAATTAAAGTAATAGTAATGTTTTGAGATAATTTTGAACTGGCACAACATTTTGTTTCCATTTCTACGCTGCATATTTAAAAAAATCCCTCTTTGGTTTCATTATTTATTTCCTTGACATTTTACCATGTTTATCTTAATGCCTTCACAAGCAATGTAGCACACTAATAATGTTGTAATTTCAAATATAAGAAATAAGAAAGTAGCTTGCTATTTTTTTCCAGAATGAGCTTTGATTCACTGCAAAATAAAAATAATTTAAAAGTGAATACTTCCTCTTTGCTAATGCCTGTAGGCATATCTTTCAACTGTCTAGATTTTTGCCTCATGTTTTTGGTCTGTTCTTAATAAAACTTCTGGTTTTCTGGCCAATCACAGATGACTGAAGTCACTAATTAATGACATACATTTGAGTTTCACACTTTATTTCCTTCAGAAAATGCATGCTAACACAGGATCTGTTATTCCAGGATCTTTCTAAGAGTAATACTTAAAATTGTTCCCTAGTTTTGGGACTTTGTGTCCCCATTATTTTAGGATTTGTCCAGATTTCCTGATCTAAGGGAACGAGAGGTATGCCTGCAGTCAGCATTGTATAGTAGTCATCAAACATGAAAAATATATGCATTTTTGAGTCTGCCGAAAAATGTTTCTATGCCTGTAAATTATTGCACTTTGCTTTTTTCATCCTTAATAGGGTTGTGCGAAACCCTAAAGATTTAACTCTGTAAACAATAGAATTCAAACCAATAAAGATTAGGCTGGTTAATTTTTTTTAACTTACACTGTTTCACTTTAATTTACCTATTCTACTGGTGAGCAATCTCAAACGTGAAACTTAAAACATATTAGACTTTTTGTTGTTGACTTTGGTTAGAGTTAAAAAAAACTTGCACTTAGTTCACTTGTTTAGGAGAGAAGAAAGTGACAAAAAAGATGACACAGAACATAGAATGCTTCTGGAATCTGGAATAATTATAATGGAGATGTATGAGTTAGTCGAATCAAGAGCGAGACAGAGCGTGCTTTGTCTTCTCTCATGGTATGCATGAGTGTATGTGTGTGTGTGTGTGTGTGTGTGTGTGTGTGTGTGTGTGTGTGTGTGTGTGTGTGTGTGTGTAGGGGAAGTCTAATTATTTCAAACAATAAGATCATGTTGAGTTTTCTCCTGCTGAGTCTTTGAGGAGAATAGTATGGGTACCTGGATGATGTCTGATGATGAATTTCAGTGGCAGAATTGGGCAGTCATGGATTATGGTTGTCATGTGACACTGCATATTCCTGTCCAATGGGTAAGACCCCAGGGAACAATGAATTAGCCATGTTTCTAGTTATTTAAGAGCTTGATATGTATTAGAGAAATACCTGGATGGCAGAAATATTATGTACCTAGTAAAAGGATAATTGTGTTTTCCTCATCTACAAGATGTTGACAACAGAGGTAGCTTTTTAGAAATTAAGGGTGTGAGGATGGACCCCTATATTAAGGGATGGAGAGTGCATAACCCCAGTGCAAAAACATTTGCTCACAAAGTACAATTGCTGAGATATGCCACAAAAGCACAGCAGGCAATGGTAAGCCGGTCTGTAGTATACTATTTGTGGAATGTCTACTTTCATTAGTCAAAGTAGACCCATTTCTGACTATTGTGATATCACCAGAAGGTAAAATTTTAACTAAACAGTTAAATAAACATATTTAATAAAACGCATAGCATTTCCAGATGTATACTCAGTACTGCTATTTAGAAAGCAGGCATGTGTCAGTCATGTATGCCCGAAAGCTACATGTATTATTTCTACAAGTACTTTTGTATGTCCTGTCTATGCAGCTCAACCCCTTATTTTGAGAATATCTGCTATCAGTTGTTATATCTGTATGGTATGGGAGCTGTTTTTTTGTAGAGGTGTGTTTCTCCAAAAATCATTGCATTTTAAAAATAATAAAGATCTGTTTATTTGTGTGTGTGTGTGTGTGTGTGTGTGTATGTGTCATGAGTCCATATTTTTGTTGCTAGATTTGTTTTATCTTGCGTGTATATACTTACAAGTTCACTTGTTTGAACATGGTCCCTTT
The DNA here is from genome assembly GCF_019279795.1 of Protopterus annectens. NCBI lineage: Eukaryota > Metazoa > Chordata > Ceratodontiformes > Protopteridae > Protopterus > Protopterus annectens. The sequence continues at coordinate 450,404,119 of NC_056745.1, forward strand.
CCTTGCAGTTATGGTTATCTTGCTCGAAGTCAATTTAGGAAGTTAAGAGTACAAGATGTAACAGGAAAAGGCTTCTGTGATCTCAGTGATTATTAGATTATCTCAAGCAAACAGATGTGTGTGTGTGTGTGTGTGTGTGTGTGTGTGTGTGTGTGTGTGTGTGTGTGTGTGTGTGTGACTATATGTATAATATACACACACAAAGACTGCATTATTTCTGTGTATGTGAATGTGTATGTGTGTATGTGAATGTGTATGTGTGTGTGTGTGTGTGTGTGTGTGTGTGTGTGTGTGTGTGTGTGTGTGTGTGTGTGTGTGTGTGTGTGTGTGTGTGTGTGTGTGTGTGTGGGTGTGTGTGTGTGTGTGTGTGGGTGTGTGTGTGTGTGTGTGTGTGTGTGTGTGTGTGTGTGTGCACGTGAACATCATGGGTCCATTTTTTGTGTTTATATCTGTTTTAGCTGTCTTGTAAAAAGTTTTACTTGCATGTTCACTTGTTTGAATTATGTTCCCTTTCCTTATAATCATGCTAACCCAATCAAGCACCTGAGCCAAGCAATGTCAGAAGCTGAGTGCTACATATAACTGCAAAACACCCTTGTAAACACAATGATTATCAGATGGCAAGCCCAAACAGAAATCAAGTGCACAGATAAGGGTGTGTCTATATATACTCACACACAAACATGTGTGTGTATGTGAGTGTGTGTGTGTGTGTGTGTGTGTGTGTGTGTGTGTGTGTGTGTGTGTGTGTGTGTGTGTGTGTGCATTTAGATAAATCATTTGTATCTAAACATATCAGTTTGATGGCGTAGGAGTCAAGGCATCTTATCTATGCATATACACCCATATTTTATAATTTATACTCAGATTATTTATTTTAAATGCTTTTAAACCTTTATACCTATGCTATCTTTGAAATTCTGTCTAAATCAATTTGTTTCACATAAGGACTGCTACTTTTGTTCCACATTGTTACTGTTGTTTAGGTCTTTGTTTACTGTTTCCTTTCTGCTTTGTAGCTGAAGATCACTGGTTCACATAGCTGTCATTTCCATGTCATACCTTGTATTATTTGTACTGTGACCCACATCTTTGCACAGTGTCCTGCATTTTCATATATTTTCAAATTTTGCTTGCATATCTAGTCTGTCACTCTGTACAACACACACACACACACACACACACACACACACACACACACACACACACACACACACACACACACACACACACACACACACACAAACTCTACATAAATATCATCTATCGAAATGCATATGTTATTGAAATGCATATATGTTATCTATCTATCTAACTATACCTATATACATATGCATATTGCTCACATGAAAGTCTTGTGCAGATAGATAGATACAGATATAGATACAGATATAGATATAGATATAGATATAGATATAGATATATGTGAGTGCGGTCATTATCTCTTCCACTCTTGATCCATTTCACTATCTTCTGCTCTGGCAATTCTATATGTGAGAGAAAGGGTTGAGGCTTTTTTAAATCATTATAGGATCATAGGAAGTTACTAAGCTATTGGCCCATAGGCCCTTATAAGCTAGCCAGGGGTTTAGCCCACATTTAGACAAGTCAGCACCCAATGCCCCTGTCCAGCAGGGACATGGGTGGAATCCCAGGGATGTATTTACTGTTTCCCATCCAGTTATCCAGGTTGCAGTTAAAAGGCTTGATGTGGAGATGGAGTCTATTCCACAGATGGGGGGAGTCTCTGAGACACAAATCTGTCCCACAGACAAGTCCAATTATTGTCACAGGCCAGGTTGAGGCCACACACGTGGGTTACTCGAGTGGAGCCTGATTTGTGGATTTATAGCAGTCCTATTAAGGCAGGGTCCAAGATTACCTTAAATGCCAGACAGAGGTCACCTCTGAGGAGTCTGTATGAAACTGAGTAGAGGGGTAGGGCTTTTAGCGTATCTGTGTATAGTAGATTTTTGAGGCCCTGGATTCTCCTGGTAAGGAATCTCTGTGGTCTCTCCAGCTGCTGCATGTGCTTTGTGAGGTACATTGCCGAATGAGGCGTTGTACTCAATAATGGGCCCTATAAGGGGATAATACAGGGATGTAATGACCCCCTTGTCCCTGGATGAGATACCCTTACTTATGAGGTGGGTCATGTAGAAAGCTATCAACCTGGGTGCCCAAATCCCTCACAACTGATTGTGTGCTTAAGACATTGTTATTAATGTGATAAATTATGGGACATCACTCTCCCCAAAGGGGATGATGATGCATTTTTTGGTATTCAGCTTGAGGCCATGTTTCTGGCACCAGTCATTGTTTTGGGTGAGACCCTCTTTGAGGATGTCCAGAATACTAGGGGAATTGATGACAATGCCCAGCTTGCAGTCATCTGCAAACTTTGTCAGCCATAACCCACTGGTTTTGGCCTGTACCTCAGAAAAGTATATCCCAAATAACAGAGGCCTCAAAACCGAACCCTGGGGTATGCCACTCATTACAGGTCTACTGCTTGAGGTGGCTTCCCCTATTTTGACTAGGTGGGTTCTATCAGTGAGCCAGTTAGCTACTCATCTGGTAACATACAGATTAATGCCTATTTTAGTTTTTCTATTATGCCCTAGTGGGGAATAGTGTTGAAAGTTTGGCCAGGTCAAGGTAGGCGGTGTGCATGGTCTTCCCCTCATCCATGGCTTTGGTGATTGTCTCAGAGAAGTTGACCAAATTTAACAGACATGACCTCCCCTTGACAAAGCCAAACTGTGTAGGATCGAGTGTTTGGAGGTTGCCAATGTCCTTGTTAATGAGGTCCATGATAATCTGTTCCATGGCCTTGCAGATCAGGCTAGTTAGGCTGATGGGTCTATAATTTCCCAAATCAGTGGACGCTCCACCTTTATGCAAAGGGATGACAGTGGCTGTCCTCCACTCAGCTGGGATGAAGCCAATACTCAGGCTTTGGTTGAATAGGGTGCCTAATGGTGCTGCAAGTAGGATGCAGCCTGGGATGTTATCGGTTCCCATGGAGGCTGTATTTTTTGCCTTTGAGAGAGCAATTATGACCTGTTCCCTAGATATAAGGGGAAGGGAGCAGATACTGGGGATGTTCTGACTTACTGAATTGGGGACAGATGGGTGAAGTTTTTACTGAATCTGTCAGCCAACAAGTTTGCTATATCTACTGTGAAGACTGGTCAAAATGGGTGAAGGCTGCCATTCTAGCCAGATAGAATTGTGCAGATAATTCTATCATTTGTAAATGTGAATGTTAAACTTAAAACAATGCGGCAATATTGCCATCTGCTTTAAAGAAAGCTAAGTCAAGCATTTCTTGTTGGTCCTTTGAAATTAAAATTATTTCATCACTGCCTTTGATGTTTTACAAGTCGTCTCCAGTCCAGCTAGATGAAGGCTTCCTGCCTATTGTTTTAAGGCTAAAGTTAATGACCAGAATTTACATGTTGAATGTCCTTTATTGCTCTAAGTATAAAAGAATGTAAATGCAGTTTCCGTCAGCCTGGAAACACCAGGAAGGTGTAAAAGATGATGTAATGTTTAGCAGAACTGGAGTTTCAATTTAAACAGTGAGAACCAGAGATTCTTGAGCATTTTTGTCTGTACATCCAAATCAGCACTGCCTTATGCTCTCTTTATGTAAGTAGTATGTTAGAACTGTGTTTTCTCCTAGAAGTAGCTAGGAATTAGAAAAGATTAGACTAAGTGTTTTTCTGTGATGTCAGAATTGTGCTACTGATTTATTTTAAGTATTTCTGTGTGATCTCTGAACTTTTGACTAGCACTGTATAGTAGTAAGTATTGTCTTGTGGTTTTAATTATTTATTATTACCTTGCCTTCATCCACAGCTCTGGTGACTGACTCAAAGAAGTCAACCAAGTTGAGCAGGCGTGATCTACCCTTCACAAAACCAAACTGTGTGGGATCCAGAGTTTGGAGATTCCCTATATCCTTGTTTATTAGGTCCATGATCATGCATTCCATAGCTTTGCATATCAGACTCATCAGGCTAATGGGGTGATAGTTCCCAGGGTCTGTAGTCATTCCTCCTTTGTGGAGAGGGATGATTGTAGCAGTGCACCATTCGGCAGGGATGAAGTCTGAGGTGAGGCTGTGATTGAACAGGGCACACAGGTGAGGTGCCAGTTCATTCTGTAGTTCATGTAGAACACAACCAGGGATATTGTCAGGTCCTATAGAAGCTGTATTCTTGGCCTTGGACAGTGCTGTTTTAACCTGTGCAGCAGTAATACTGGGTGCCTAGCAATCTACTGGTATTGTGATTGGTCCTTTGTGGGGGGGTTAAAGTTGGCACTGAATCTGTTGGACAGTATACTAGCAATATCTGTTGGCTTGGTATAGGAGGTACCATTATGCAGTAGCTCAGAGTAAATCTGGGTATTGTATTGGAGATTCTTTACATAACTATAGAAGGCCTTGTGGTTGTCTTTACTATCTTCTGCAATTCTGTTTTCATACCTAGCTTTAGAGGATTTGATGAGGGATCTCAACTTTTTGTTGAGGCAGATAAAGGAGTTTTTAGAGTCTTGGAACTTTACCTTATTTCACATCAGTTTCCTCCTTCTGTTGTAGAGTTTGTTTATGGCAAGGGACCACCAGATTGGCTTCCTTTTTTTGGAGGAGAATGTCTTGGTTGTATTGGGTATGGCGAGATCCATGCATTTGTGTACATGTTCGTACAGTGCATTGGTGTATGATTCTGCAGTCACACAACTATTCTCCATTTGCATGGGTGCCGTGAAGTTAGCCACCTCTGTTTTTAGGATCCCAAAGCTAGCTTTGGAGAAGTTTTTCATGGTGGTTACCTTTGCTGGGGAGTGGGAGGGATGTGGATTTCCAAGGTTATTAGTTTGTGGTCAGATATAACCAGGGAGGAGCTGACTATTGGTGTAGAGCAATGGTTGCCCGTGTTAGTAATGACCAGGTCAAGGATGTTGCTACCTCTAGTGGGGGTAAGAACGAGCTGGTCCAGGGCATTGGATTAATGAACTTCAGGAAATGTTGGGCAAGTGTATTGATACATGAGTAGTTTACCCAGTTAATGGAGGGGTAGTTGAAGTTGCCTAGTAAGAGAGTGTTAGGTTGGACCCTATTATTCTCCAGGGTGCTTAGGAACGTGGAGTGCGAGTCTTGGGACATGGTTGGGGACCTATAGCAGACTACAACCTAAATAGCTGTCTTACTCAATGTTAGCTGCACCTGAAGTATCTCTGATGTGTTATGTTGGGCTACCAGTCTGGAGGTGTGCGCATCCTTAATGAATATGGAAACACCACCGCCTTTGCAGCTTCTGTCTAAGTTCTGGGGCTGAAATGTGTGGAATGAGTTATAGCCTGGTAGTGCAGGGGTGCTTTCTGCTGCCTTGAGCCAGGTCTCTGTTACAGCACAAATGTCAATGTTCTCCATTTTAAGGAGTGCCTTGAGTGAATGCATTTTGAGATTTAGACTTCTAGCATTGAACAACGTGACCCTCAGATTGCATTTGTTTGTAGCTGTTGTGGTGGTAATTTGATCTTTGGAACACCTCCTAAAAAAGGCACTATAGGGGTGGCAAGAGCCTTGGCCAGTATCCAGAAGCCCAGGGGTGACAGATACAGGCCATCTCTGGTAAAGCATAGAGGTCTGTCAATTATGTCATCCCAGGCAGACAGATACAGGATCCCCTTAGAATGACACCAGAAACTTAGCCAATTGTTGAAATCAGTAATTTTCTGCTTGTACTGTGGTATCATTCTGGGTGATGGTAGGATGCTGCTTAGGACTAGGGTCATACCCGCCTGATCTACATAATCTGAGAGCTCCTCCATGTCTCTTTTCATGTAGTCCAGGGAGGTATGTCTCATGTCATTCACACCCACATGTACAATGACAGAGTCATATTTGTACCTGTTGTTGAGTGACCTGAATGCATGCGTTATGTGTCAGATCCTGGGACCTGACTAATTCTTTCTCCTTATTCAACCTAGTGAGTGAGACATCAGTGTGCCTCACTATCGAGTCACCTATGACTAGTGTTAAACATTCCTTGCAGGTCTTGAACCCAAAACCCTGTACACTATAGTCACAGCAGTTAACCACTAAGCCATCACAGCTGTTCCAAAACTTTAATACAATCAGCCATAGAGGCATGATGGACCAGATTCAGAAAATGCTGCCACATTGTGGTAAGGGGATGTGTATAATGAGCATTTATGAACAGGGTGTATATGATTCAGAAACCAGGCAACATGACGTGGCCAGCTGAAATGGCATGATCAGCCATGTTATATGCTAATGACTGCATAATGAAACACTGAGTATGATAATGAGGCAAACCAACATGGCTGAGCAATTCATAAATAGTTAAATGCTGGGCATCATCACTTCATGTGCTTTAGATTTGTACATAGACATATGCTCACATTCACACAGAGTTCAGTAGTGTATGATGTTATCAGTTGCCACAGCTATTGTAAATGTGAATCTGCAAGAGGCTGTTATAGCAGCTGCTGCAACTGTTGGTGCATGACATTGTCCCCAAAGAAGGCACCTGGTCATCTGACAGCATTTAACATTTCATGCCCTCCATGACACTAACATAGTATAACTGTATCTTGTGACAGGGACATTGTGCAGGAAATCAAGTATATGTGTCAGCCTTGCATACAGCTCTGTGGGAGTCCTATCTCAGTGGATACTAATGTATGTGTGGCTTTACAAATATTAGCTAGAGATCATTTATCTACATACTATGAACACAGTGGGTGTATGTCAGGCATTTGTCTTGAGGGTATTCCATCAGTTCATCAATACCATGCTTCAGCATGCGGGGGAACATATGTGATTTCCACATATCCCAGGGGAGAGAGCAACCACTGTGTGAGAGTTGTATAACCTAGCCCATTTCCTGTGATTCTACAGCCATAGAGTGTAGAAATAAATGCCCAACCTGGTGAACTACGGTGGAGGTAAGTGAATCACAAAGGGTATCGCTCCATCAACAGCCAGATAGTCTGTAATGTACAGGATGTCATCTACACTGTGTGTGCACGCCACCCAGGCAGTTTTTATGATTCACACATATGGGATGTGTATGATGTTTATCAATGGCTTGCAAGGAGTGACTTCCCATAAGGCCAACTTGTGAGTAATGCTGGAAGTGCCCTAAAACCCTGCCTCAACACCATACCACTCAACTGTCCAAATTTTTACAGAATGTCCAGAATTTAATCCCATATTTTCAAAATGTTCCTCATATCATTTGTGTTTTTCTGGCAAATAATTGAGGATTGAAATCACTGTATAATGACAGACATTTGGAAAATACATACTAATACAAAACACAATATTCTGTTAACTTTCTTAGCTAATAAGAGCAATATTTAAAAACTATCACTGTTTTTGGACCTTTGTACCCGCCCACACTTATTTTTGGCTTTATCCAGAATCCTTACATTAAGAGGTTGAGAGGTATGCATGACACCCATCAGAAATCCACACAATCACACTAACCAAGGTTGCAACCACACACCATAATAAACTAGAAATATTCTACAGCATGTATTCAGACTGCTGAAATCATGCTTTCTCTGCAGCATGACCCTGCCATATATGCAAATGCTGACCGTATATGCCATGTTACATAACATGATAGCTAGGAAGCAGATGAAGCAGGGTGACCTCTTACAGGGACTGCAGTTTCCAGCACCAAAGCCAATGGCAGGTGAGACAAATAAGGTGTCAGAGGAGGAACCAGCAGCATAGATGCCAGATGGAGGCAAATACAGTATGTTGTGGCAAAAGTCAAGAGGTTGCTGATTGCACATCACTTTATAACATAACTATACAAGAGCTAAGCAGATACATGCAGTAAAACTTATCCATACAAAAACACCACTATAGGCATCAGACAGAGGCAACCCAAGTAACAATGTACAAAAGGCAGGGCACAGTTGTTGCACAAGTGGGGGAGAGAGTACAGAAATGCTTGTCCTTTAAAGGGAAGTGTCTGAGTGTGAGTGTTGAGTTATAACAAAACAAAAAGTGTATTTGTGGGTGCTGGGAAAATGTGCTTGCAGACGTGCTAATGTTTTGAAGGGCCATTGTCAGTGGGTGTATGATCTGTTAGGAGTTGTGGTAGTGGTGTGAGTGTATGATGTGTGTGTGTGTGTGTGTGTGTGTGTGTGTGTGTGTGTGTGTGTGTGTGTGTGTGTATGTGTGTATGTTTATGCAGATAGTCTTAAGACAAATGGCAGATCTGCACCTTGGCCTACTGGACAGGTATAGTGTATGCATGACAGAGGCTTCAGTTCACATACTCCCCCCCCCCCCCCCCCATGAGAGCTGATTCTGCCAGGCATTGCAGAGGCTGTATCATGACCTTGGTTTGATGTCAGTGTCTTGTATGAGCTAGACTGATGCTCAATAGCAGATGTGCCCAGCATGATGATAACCATGACCATGGAGACAACCTTTCCTTGGCATAGACACCTCCACAATCCATGTTGCTATGGAAGTGCTCCCTCATCCATGGCCATGCTGGCTATCAAATGTGGATGTAGCAAATGACCAGCTCCAAGGATACTCCCTCACTTCTGACAGATGAACCAGCATGCATGGTCTAATATGTGATTCAGTCTATCCAATAAGTCACACATCGAATCATGCACTCCCATAGTTAATGTGCACAGTGTGGAACACATGTTTTACCTCCGCCATGACTCTGGTGGCATTTGCCTGTGACCTCATGATTGCTTTGCACATACATTGGGTGGCAGCTGCTGACACACCTAACCTTGGGGGGGATCACCATACCTTTGGTGAGCACCATTACCGACACCCCTTTACAGACCAATGAGTGCTAGGGGAAGACGCAAACATCTCTGATGTGGGACTTTCCTGATGTAGTGGCTACCCATCAATATGTCCACTCTCAGATGGTTGTGTTTTCTGGGTAACTTCAAGCATAGAGGCTGTGTCTATACTCTGAGTAGGAGATGTGGAGGTCAGACTCCATGTGTTCAGTAGGCAAACTCCATCCCCAGAATGTTATCAGAGTTTCAGACCCTCTAACATTAGATGCGGGCAGTTCCATAGCGCTGGTGCTGTATAAAGAATCACCTGTGTATGCACCAAAGCACAAAATATACACAGTGTTAGCAGGACCCAGCACCAGAATTTAACATGCAGCTGATAGCTTTACAACTATAAAACTTTAATAAGAATTAATACCCCTAAACCATGCCTCATGTAGATATGTGTGGAACTTGGATCCCCAATGTACCTATTTATATACCACAAGTCAGATAGATTTAAGGAACATTAAATTGACAATGGGTTAAAGAGGATTTACAGATATTAATAATATGAAGTAGGACAACATATTTGTGGTTGATACTCTACGCAGCCTGTACAGCTCTGACCAACATCCAGCATCACACTGTTGACTCTGTGGCAGTAAAAGCACCTTTCAAAGAGGCCAGAAATTTCTGTCTCTGCAAGAGGTGGCTCTGTCAACACCCCACCACGTCACCCTCTTTTTCTATGCAACATCCCCTACTTAATGGGGAAGTACAGATAATACTCATGGCCAGGTGATGGACTATGTCATAGATACAGGCATGACCATGCACCATGCTTATATCACTGATGATATCAGAACTTGCACAGTCAGGAAAGAGCTTGTTATCAGCATGCAAAGTTACGAGCCATAGATAGATGGGCTTGTGGGTAGATGTGGACTGGCCTCCATATCCCACACTATTTTTAGGTCCCATTTTTTTTTTTTAGGAACTGCTCTATTGGCATGAAAAACATGGGAATGAATAGCCTTGTCTTCGCATGGCCATAAAAATCAGTACAGTTCTCCTATCCTACTTGGCTATATATCATGCTTAATTTGTGCCTAACAGTTACATATGTCTACAAAGCCATGCTAGGAACAGTAAAAGGTAACATTCTGTAACTGAATTAATTGCCTAGGAAAACCATTTGCCTTTTACACATAGGTGTCTCACTCAAAGCTGTTAGAATATGCAGGCGTCTTCTACAATTTAGAGCTAAATTTATTCAAAATGAACAGTTTCTGTAGGTGTGGTTTATAAATTTAATCAAAGTTGTATCTTTTACAATAGTTACATCCAAATAATTGATGTCTGCATGAGAATGTTCACATGTAAAACTTAAAAACTCGGTAGTGTTGTTTAAAAATACAACAAACTCATTAAACTTGGCTCAGTGCCAATCCTTAAAACAAAAATAATGTCCAGGTATCTTAAATACAAGATTAAATGTTGCTGGGAATCTGAATTAAAAACAGTTTTGCTCCTAGTAACACGGTACCAGGTTAGCATATAGTGGGGTGCAAGCAGCGCCCATAAGCTGCTCCCTTCATTTGTCTGTATTGCTGTTCTTCAAAATATATAACATTGTTTTTTTAAAATAACATCCATGAATTTACATAAAAGATTGATATCATTGTTAGACAAGATTTTTACTGTGATACATGCCTCCATGAGTCAAGAAATTCCAATGTCATGGGTGAGGTAGGAAAATAAATTAACAACATCAATTGTACATAATAACACTTCTACATCAAACAATTCCTGCTTAATATTCTTCAGAAAATGCCATGAGTTTCTCAGTATGTATGGTAATCGTTACTAAAGTTTTTTAACATACCATCAACATACATTGCCAAGAGATGCACTTTAGAGCCTGAAGTGGCTAATATAGAATACATTGGTGGGTTCTCGACAACCTTGTGTATTTTTGGAATAGGAAAAATAGTTGGAGTCACATGGGAGTCTACTTGCAAAAACCTGTAAAGCTTGTAATCTATAACAGCTTGATCAAGTAAATCCTGTATAAGGACATATATCTTGTAGTAAAACCCTATTTACCTTGGTACAAGAAACTCTCTCATACTGTTCACCATCATTCAAGATATTAACCATTTTGGATATGCAATCTATAGTGCTCATAAGCACAATCCCACCTCCCTTATCGGGCTTTATAATGCTAAGATGTCTGTCTCTATATAAAGCAATCAATAAATTTAACTCATCGAAGCACCAATACAAGGCAGATAAAAAAATTTCAAAAGAATAAAATAAATATAACAGTACAATAACAAAACAGTCAAATAACAAGTGGACCATGGTATAATGTGTTAGATGGCAGGCAAAGGTTAAATTTCAAAAAATTAGATTAAACAAGTACATTTAAGTAGCCTTTTAAATCTGATAACCACTGGCAGATTCTCAGGCATTCCTTTAGAAGATTTCAAATCTGTTGCTTATGAAAAGCTATGCAACAGTCAGCTGAAGACTCAAGCCACAACCTCAGAATCTTTAACAACACCAAGGTGACAAGCATGGGCAAGACGGTACTGGTTCTTTAAGATACAATGGACCCAGACCATGTTGTACTAAATAAATCAAGACCAGATCTTTTAGTATGCAGTGTAAGACTGAAGTGGGAACCCTTGCAGACTAAACAGAATCAGCGTAATACAATGACACTGAGATACCTCTATCAGAAGCAGTATTATAGAGTTCTGGATTAGCTACAAGTGGTCAAATGTCAATTCTGTAAGCCACAGGACATTTTAGAAGACTAATTGGGAAGAAATCAAGGCCTGTTCCACTGCTGGTTAGTCTGTGGGTGTAATAATGTGCTCAATAAATGCAATGTTCCTCAGAGGAAAACAAGAGCACTTTGCAACACTAGACTTCTGATCCTTAAAGGTGGGCCAGTCATAAATAATTACTGCTAAATTCTAAACTTTTGGCACAAACTCAGGTATGCCACCTCTGCAGATAATAATATGAAATAAATCTGCTACAGATACATTCTGGATAGTGATATATATGGCAATGGCTACCATTTTGGAAAAGTTTTTTTTATAGGCCAATTTTTAGATCCCAGCAGCTAATTATCAGCTGCTCACAGAGCCTCTCCTTGATTTTGGAGTTCATGTAGAGTTCATAGGAAAATATTACACTAACTGCTCTGAAGCATCATTTTAAGCCAAGCCAATAACCCGAGGTCAGAGTCAAACCTTGTAACTTGTGTCTGTGAGGTGCATACCTTAACATTATGTCAAACCCACTTGACTCGTGATTAGAGCCAGTGAGTAGACTGAGGCATGTGGGGCAGTGCCATATTGCTATCAAAAAGTCATTTTTCCCCACTAAGTCATTACCCTCATTTTTACCTGTCCTGTGGGAGGGTCATGCAGAGGACATCAGTCCTCCTCCTCCCTTGGGATTACCATTAGCAGGACTGCCTGTCCTGTCCTCAGGAAACATAAATACTTGTTTTCTTGATCTCCAGCAGGGTAATCACCAGTGTGAGTGTGCCCCCAGCAAGCACCACCACTCCCAGGATGGACACACTTATCCTTCCTGCCTGCAATGTTAAGTGCTTAAGCTGCAAATTGAAGATACAGGCCATGGTCACCCGAACCATATTCAGGCTTTAGTCCTCTACATCATAGGCAGAAGTTAAGTAGCTTGGAAGTGTTCAGCTTTAGCCAATTATTGACCATCTAGCTGTGGATGCATTCCAAGTCTACAGGTAACTAGTTTTGTTAGACATAGATTTACGGGCAAAATAATAGCACAGCTGCATGCCATCAGCACAGCAATGATATTCCAAATCACTGCCTTGAATAAAGTGTCCAGCATTTCCGGAATAGAACCCCATGGCATTTATACATCATAGACTAGGATTAAGAGGAATTGTCCCCTGAAACCTCTCTCTGAGCATTACAAGAAGACCCCTTCAGTTTTCATATGATGGTGACACAGACTCTCCAGTGTCTCACATTTTGATGTTGGTAATAGTGAACACTCTCTGGTTCACTGACATGGTTTGTTTCTGTGTGTGGTGGAAAAAGTAAATACTCCCTGGTTCACTGTCATGGTTGCTGTCTTTCAGTGGGGAGGAGGTGCATATGAAGGGTTATTGGATGGAGCAGTGTATTTAAAGACTATTAATCCAATCACCAAGAAGAACTTTGTTATGGTTTGTACTAGCAAGCCTTTAACAATGCCTTAATTCAGTGCAGTGGAACTGCTTTACTGAATGGCGTATATGAGAGTGATTGTTTCCCTTGTCCTCGTGGAAAAAAAAAGAATACCCTCTCTGTTTGATAACAGTATGGCAATATGTCTCACTTTGTAACAGAAAATATTTTGTAAAACCAAAACCAGAGAGAACGAGTAAAAACACAGCAACAGTATATGGCCAATAAACGTATTCATACACAAATGTGTATAAAATCCTTCACATGTATTTAATAATTAGAATTAAGCACTTTCATCCTTACAGAGAGGACTTCTTCAGAATTCACACAATTAAAATCATCTCCTTTATATACAAAAATAAAAAAATTGTATATAAAGGAGATAACTTTAATTGAGTTTTATTAAATACTCGAGAAGGATTTTATACACATTTGTGTATGGGAAAATATTTTGCATCAGAATGACCTCAATAAAAATGTATATGACCCATTTCTGATAGCTATTCAGGAAATAAACTATAGTTGAGTTTATCTTTATGAATCAAGAAAATTGTAAATGTATGAACGCATAATTTACACCCTTCTCAGCTATCTGATCTGACTCATAGTCTGTGACTGATATTCCTTTATTCACTTCAATGCTACGTTTCAGTAACTGGAGAATCAACTATTGTTCCAAACACTTCATTGGGAAAAGCAATTAAAGTGAATATTTCATATTTCTGTACCTTTAAATTACACACAAAACAGCTTATCAGTTAAGGCTGTAGTACAGATACTCAGACAGACATATACTAAACTTTGTTCTGCTTACACAATGATTGCAACATGTCCTTGCACCAAAGAGTCTGAAGGGTATTGCTGTTTTGTTTTTCTAATTTCATACTATAGCTTTTTATTTTAGAGAAATTGTACAAGTTGTTTTACTGTGAAAAAAGCTTATGCTTAGAAATAAAAGTTATCGGTTCTGAAAAGCATAACAACATAAAAGTGAGTGAAGGCCTAATGTTTTACTGTTCTGCCCAGGAAACATAATAGGCAAATGAGGGAACAGTGGAAAGTAGAAGTCAGTGATTAAGGCAATATGTCCGAGTACGTTACCTGATAATGTGCCCTTGTTGCCAACCTGTAAATCTGCTTCTTTAACTGATTCTTCACTGTCTTTCTCGTCCTGTACAATCACACACAAAAAGAGAAGTAATAAACAAAGTTAGCGATATATAACAAACAATAAAAAAGTGCTTAAAAAGTATATTTTTTCAGTTCATGGATTCATTTTGCATAGAAAAATTGCATTAACACAATATTAACTTTGTGACTCACACTTTATACTTTTTATATTTTTAAATCATATAAATAGATGTGGCATTGCAGAAATATTTCCAAAAATGAGGATAATTCCATAGAAGTGACCAGAACAGTACAATTATCTCTATTCAGCATGGTCAGGCATATCTTGGTATAAAACTGAGCTAGAATGAGCTATATTAAAATCATATGCCTCTGCTAGATATTCTTTTTAAAACATGCCTACAAAATATAGGACCGAAGCATATCGTTAACAGTTTACTGAGCAGAACACAGGGGCAGGTATTTGTAGTCAGTTTGAGTAGGGTGCAGAACACTGCTGCATGGGAAATTAGCACGTACAGATATGGGACAAATCGTAACACCAAGAAGTGGCACCGAGTAGCAAGGAAAGCAGTATAGGAACATGAGTACGCCAATGGATGTATAATGATATGCAATGAAGGCACACAGTTTAATGAGGGCATGATGAGATGCATATGAGCATCTCAGTAAGCAGGTGCAATTTGTACATGTAGGTTGCTCAGGAACATGCACATCATTATAAGATAAAAACATCACATGGAAATTTATGGAGCTGCAACAAGCAATGATGCTAGAAACGTCACTTATTGTCTATAATCACTAACACCTCTCACCTGGTAACAAGATGCTGCCACTGAAAGCATTAAACAATACAACCAGCATATCGTCTATCATCAGCAAACTAACCAGCAGCTGACAGACCATTTCTGAGTGGACAGAGGCAGTATATGAGCACTGACAGACTCATATTGCCATAAATAGGATCAAGAGGAACGTGTGGATTTCTTATTCTCATGAACACTAATGTTTGTGTACAGCACTTGCCATGCTAAGTACACATAAATTCCAGAGATAACCAAGGGATACACTGGACATATCAAAGGTGTTGACCAACACTATACTCAGTACATTCCTCAACATCCTACATGTTGACGACTGTGTCTACTTCCGCAACTCATTAGGGTGAGAGCCACCACCATGAGTGGCTTCTATCACATCTACTACCTCCCTGAAGTACTGGATGCTATAGACTGGCCAGATGTGGCAATAAAGATCCCACCTGATATCTGTGGGCTGCATTATGTCAGCATGAAGAGCTACTATTATATTAACTGCCAGGGAGTTTGTAAAACACAAGGCTTGATAAATACTTTCTTTTCACAACACACTGGCAATGCCCATGACTAGCACATTTGAGATATGTCATCTATATCACTGCTTCCTGGAAAATGAAATTCCAAAAGGACATCTAGGTGGTAAGTGCAGGCCCCGTGGTAATATGTTGTATATATAGAGCCAAAGATATTGTGTAGTTATGGTGTGTCATTCCTCCAAAGATGTCTCTAATGTGTTCAGCTGATGTAGGATACCCACTGCACCCCTGGCTGATGACACCCATACAGAACCCAGACATCATGGCCAAACAGCAGCATAGCATCCCCCACATGGAAACCAGAAACATCATACTGCATGTGCTTAGCCAACTGAAGGCCCAGTTCTGCTGCATGTAAAAATCTACTGCCAATCATTAGCGGACTGGAATTCCGCTGTTTCGACCCCTAACCGGGAAAAGCCGAAAGACGCAACAACCTCTAGTGAGAATAACTGGGATCATAACATAGGTAATTTAAAGGGACCCATGCATGGGATAAAGCATTTAGGAGATGCCTATGTCCATTAGCAGTACAGGGGGCAGTCCTGTGATAACTTTTCTACTACTCATCCATAGATCCAAGTTGTGCTTGAATATGGACAGGGATGAGCTTTGTTTTATGTGGATGGAAAGTCTGTTCCAGAGCAGCAGTATCCTATGCAAGATATAGCTATCACTGCAAACGATACTGTTAATGTTGCAGAAGATGTTTAGATCCCTAGAATGAGAATTTCTGATGCCATCTGACTTGCTGATATGCAATAAGTTTATCAGTGTTGGGTTGGACGATGTATTCCATACACAAGTGGCCTTTTAACAGAATACCAAGTATAAGGCATTGAGTCAGTCCATGCAGGACATATTGTTTAGGCCTGGTATCCTTTTAGTAATGTATTTTATTGGCCATTCCAGTTGCTGTATGTATCTGGACAGTGTTAGTGCCAGCTAGAAGGTGACTCATTTGTGGTCACTTTTAACTAATGAGGGACCAACAGTCACTGCAGTGCATCTGTTTGACATGTTGGTGAGGACCAGATCAAGAATGTTTGTTCCCCTTGTCAGGGTATGGGCAATTTGTTCCATGGCATTTGAATTAACAAAGTCAAGGAACTTCTGGGCTAGTGAGTTAGGGCTAGTGTAGGTTTTTTATTTGTGTAAAAATCTTTCATGTGTACTAATGGTTCCCTATCAGAAGCCTGAAACACTATAAGCTTGAAAATCAAAATCCTGAAACCAAAAGCCTGAAAATTCAAAATCCCGAAAACCCAAAATCCTGAAACTCAAAATCCTGAAAACACAAATAATGCTAATATGTCACTATAAAGACACTAATATCTACCAACTGACGTGAACCCAACGCATGACCTAACACCACAGGGCTAACAATAGCAAAGCCACAATGACGTCAGTATGTCCATTTTGTGTTTTCAGGATTTTGAGTTTCAGGATTTTGGGTTTTCGGGATTTTGAATTTTCAGGCTTTTGGTTTCAGGATTTTGATTTTCAAGCTTATAGTGTTTCAGGCTTCTGATAGGGAACTGTACAACCATATATTTTGTAGTGTTGTTTATTTTATAGATTTATTTTCTTTTTTGTTTTTATGTCAGTATTTGTATGGTGTGGCTTAGTGCAAATACTGGAAATGGATAAACACAATAAATGTCATACAATGTACTTCTTTGATAACCAAACAGCAACTATATCTGTGAATAACTTGCGTGTGTAGCACATCTGCTAAACACGTTGATCCATACAGCATATACTATCTCTAGGTCAAAGTTCAAGTCCCACCTTAGTCTTTTAAGAATGAAACCTAATAAACACTACTCACAAGGTTAAAACAAGTTTAGCTTTGCTTGTCTTGTTTGCGAGATGCTTACCATCACACAAATTTGGAGTGATGGCCCACACACGAAGCAGACAGGATGCAGACATTCTTGATGTCAAAAAGGATACATTGTTGCATTCTTTGCTTTCCATTGGGCAACACCACTTAGCGACATTGTGAGGTGGTTAGCAACCCCCAACACCTGTAGGTCTAGAATACCTGCAGCGAGGAAGCAGACAGTAGACAATTTCACATTCTATCAAGTGTGTTGGGCACTACTCAAACATGCTAACCAGTGTTGTATGCTGGTTAACACACAGAAGTTAATAATGAATAGAGAAATATCCACCTGTTGTTAACTATTCCTGTGATAGCAGGTGTAAGTGTAGGGCTGCAATATAAATGGTCCTGGGTTCTAATACAGGGAATTCCAATTTTTTTGCTGGTGCTCCATTTCACTTTATTGTTTATTTATTTTATTTTACATTTGTTTATCAGGAAAGTCCAACTGGACATAGGTCCCTTTTCAGTGGAGGCCCGGATAGAAAAGCTCCAGTTGCAAAGATAATGTCAACATATACTAGCATACATAGAGTTCCAGTTACAGATATTTCAGAAGTTTAACAAACATGCAGGATAGTATATAGATGGCAAATAATACAAAAGTTGAAGACACACATGTCATTTCATGGAAACAAAGTCCTGTCATAACTCATATTGCTACAGTTGCAGTTGAAATAATTGAGAGAGTTGTACACATACAGATGTAGTTGCTACAAGTGTGATTGAAATGATAAAGAGGGTTATAGACTTAACAGATGAGGTTACTATATCCCATTATTTAAAAAAAGAGGGTAGAAGATTGTTTGGGAAATCAGGAAGGCCTAAACAGGGGAGTAACAAGAACATAGCCAGATGTCCACTAGGTGTGATTTGAGGAGCTTTTTGAATTGTGAGAGACAGCTGTTAGAAGTTATTGGGGTTGGCCGCTTATTCCAAATTTTAGCAATATAGTTAGAAAAGATAGATTTCCTAGCTGAGTTGTTGGCTTTGGTGGTATCTAGAAAGTGTTGCTTACTGAACGAAGAGATCAGGCTGAGATGTATGGTTGAATGAGTTTTTGGAGAGAAGGGGTTTTATCAGGTTGGTGGAGAATTTTATGGGCAAAGGTTAGTTGATTAAAGTGTAGAAGTTGTGGGAATTTGAGCCAATTAAGCTGTTTTAGTACTGTAGAGTGATGCAATCTATGTAAAGCTCCAGTGGCAAATCTTGCTGTTTTATTATATCAAGATTCCAGTTGGTTTATGTCTGTTTTCCCTAGATTGGTTAATACTGGGGAGGCATAGAGGAGGGTTGATAGGAGGTGTGTGCGGGCTATGGTAACTTTCGTGTTATTTATAAGAAATTGTTTCTATATAGGAGACCTATTTTCTTGTGAACCTTTTTGATGGTTTGGGCTATGTGAATATCGAATTTCAGGTTGTTGTCAATTTCTACCCAGAGTAGTTTAGTGTGAGTGTTTGGGGTGATCATAGTTTTGTTCCTGGAGAAGATATTAAAGGATTGGGAAGATGAGGTGAATCTGGTTGGGCACAGCAGAAGGAGCTTAGTTCTGTTAGGATTTAGAATTAGCTGGGAGTTAGTGAGCCGGGTTTCTACTGACAAAAAGGAATCTTGGGTTTTGGTGCAGAGGTCTTCCAATGTGGGGGCAGCACATATTAGGGTGGAGTCATCAGCATATCTGTATTGTACTAGAGAGGCTTGTGGTGCTGAGGTCCTGAGGTGGTTAGTGAATAGAGATAATAGTTGTGGTCCAGGGAGTGAGCCTTGTGGAACTCTCTAAGTAGACTAGAAGAAGCGGACAGAGTTGGTGTTGCCATTGGATGGCTTGCAGTCATCCTTTTATATAGCTTTCAAACCATGTAATAGTGGAATTGATATGGTTAGATGGAGAGAATATTGATGAGTTTACTGTGATTGACCATGTCAAAGGCCTTGGGTAAGTCTAAAAATATGGCTCATACAAATTCTCAGTTGTTTCTATGGTGGTTAACAGTGTTAGTAAAGGATCGTAGTGCTGTGGTGGTGCTGTGAAAGGGACAGAAGCCGTATTGGGTGTTTGATAGTATTTTGTGTGTCAGAAGGTAGTCCATTAGTTGATTGTGCATGAATCTTTCTAGTATTTTGGATAAGGGAGTTAGAATGGCAATTGGGCAGTAATTGGTGAGTTCAGTGTAATTACCTTCCTTGTGTAGTAGTAGAATGTGGGAGGTTTTGCATATTATGGGTACCTGGCTTTCAGATATTGAATGGTTTATGAGTATGGCTAGTTGGAAGGCTATTGCTTCAGCTGCATTTTGTAGAAATTCTGCTGGAAGGTTGTCAGTGACTAGAGTTGTTTTTTTTTAGTTTTTGAAGTAGTTTTGTTATAGTTATTACAGATACTGGGTGTAGGTTGAAGTGGGAGGTGGAGTCTTAGGATTTGGTGCTATTCTGGGGGGAAAGAGGGGTAGGGCTACTGTCAAAGCCTTGAGAGTTTACTAGGGATTGGATAGTTTCTGTGAAGAATTTGTTAAATTGAGTTGCAATTTTATCAGAATTGTTGGTTGTTGTTGGGCAGGGGAGGTGGATTTACCTGGGTGAAGTATGTTATTAACTGCTGCTCAGAAGTTTGGGGTTTTTTGTATGTTTATTTTGGATGTTTTACATCAAATGTCACATAAAAAGTTAAACATAATTATAAATAACAATAAGTATGTATAGCAGTGGAGCTCATATGAATTACATGTATGACTGCGGGTATACAGACTACTATGTTTCTGTAATTATAATTGTGCTATCTGGCCTTGGATGGTCTTCAGACTTCATTAAGATTCATACACACATGAATGTATAAACCAGGCCCTTGTCAGGGCACACACATACATGGTTAACCTCTCAATTTGCCATGTGCTGGCTAGAACTCCCTCACCTCCTTCAATGGTACCAACTCTCACTCGCCCACAAACTACCAAATCATCTTCTAAAAGTCCCCTCCCTCCAAAATCTACTCCAACCCTATCATACCACCAGGACACTATGCTCCAGCAACAAAAATCAATTACAGGTAACTAGAACCAGGAACTCTGCTGGAGAAGCTCTCTTCTCCTACTCCATAGCAAAAATATGGAATACCCTTCCTCACACTATAACTTCTATGTCATCACGTACTAACTTCAAAGCTGCACTAAACTTTCATCTAAAAGAGCACTAGGCATGCCCCTGTAACAAACATCTCTACCATCTCTACCCCAACCTCTCTAATCCCTTTCTTCCACCCCTCTAACTACCTTGGATTGCAGCCAAATACATTGCTTCTAAACCTGTACCTCAGCTGTAATCTTAGCCACTGTTATTCAAGGGTAATAGCTGCTAGCTCAGCTATTAAAATACTTGCTAGTCTTTATGGCACCAATGATATAAATGTTATACCATTTAACTAAATACTTAATTTCATTTTGAACTATAACTGTTTACTACTATTATTAAACAAAACCTACCTATACTTATTGTAACTTGTAATTAATTGTTGTTTTTATTGTGGAGCTTTTCTCCCCAGGCCTATGCTGAAAAAGGACCTGTGTCCATCAGATTTTCCCAGTCAACAAATGTAAATAAATAAATAAATGAATGTGCATTATATCATATAAAATTCATGACAATATTTGAGAAGCACTTCTTCTGTGGCAAAGATGGAAACGCACTGCTGCTGTTGAAAAAATGTTTT
The DNA here is from genome assembly GCF_019279795.1 of Protopterus annectens. Taxonomy (NCBI): domain Eukaryota; kingdom Metazoa; phylum Chordata; order Ceratodontiformes; family Protopteridae; genus Protopterus; species Protopterus annectens. The sequence goes on from NC_056745.1 coordinate 450,425,244, forward strand.
GTCTCTCATGCATAGGTTTGAATCCCACATAGTAAAAATCAGTTTTATCAATGTATAAAGCAAAACCAAAAATGTGTCAGGTCATGAAATGTATGCCTCCAGTACATGTCTGCAAAGTTAAATCACCTAACAGGTCCAGCAGCAAACAACCCTCAAACTAATGCCAAGTGTCAGATTAACCTTTCAGTTTTCAAAACTGTTGCTCTCCACTTAGCATTACACCAACAAATGTGACATCATTGTTTGGGTTTGCACACTACCAGTAAAAGCAATAACAGACATTGGCAGGAAATCATTCTCAGCTATTGCAGTTCTCTCTGACTGGACATGTCTGGTGATAGAAGGAAAAGTGCCCGATTTAGATGCACAGAGGTAGGGTGTTGAGGAGTCCAGAATCTTTAATGGACTCCTTACAAAGCAACCCAGCCAAAGGCTTTTGCAGGGGAGTTTACCAGCTCCCAGTATAAGTCTGAGGCTTGGAATAGTCTGGCCAAGGCTGTCTCCAGTGTGAGTGAAATTCCATGCACTGGAGAACAGTGTAGGCATCACTTTAATGACCTGAAAAAGCACAAGAGGGATACACTTAACCAGTGGCTGGATGTGTTCAGGACTGGTAACATCCCAAAGTTGTGTAAGTATACTAATAAAGATAATTTATAGTACATAGAAAGCTACATATAGGCAAGATTGGTATGCATAATGCTCTTCTGTTCTCTTCTCTTTATTTCACAGCTAATGCAGAGATTACTGTGAATAGAGAGACCTATGTTGAGTGTCTAGACAGACTGAGAGAAGCAAGATGTATGCATGCAGCACAAGAGAAGTAGTATTGTAGCTTTTAAATTAAAAATATATTTCCTGTACAGTTGTAACAAAGTAAGCATGCATATCCTAACTGTAAAAGCAACCATGCCTGCTTCAGTCTGTAGCATAAACCAACTGTGGGAGTCAGATGTAAGACTGTAGTCAGACATTGCGGGTTCAAATACCACAAGTAACAAGTATAAAATAATACAATCCTTTAAAAATATTACATAAATTAATTTCTACACAAGTGGCACAAATGCCCTGCTGTTATCTGCACATTGCAAGGATTACTTTGAGCTATCCTTAATTATAGTTTTTAATTAAGAAGTATATTTATATGTAAATGTTCAGATAACATACTTTTATTATTGCGATAATGCATTGTATGTCACATACAATGGTACTAATTTTATCTCTTTTTTTCCTCTCACCACAACCCTTATCTCTTTTTTTTCCCTATGTGTCATCAAAATGTTTCCATGTTATCCATCTCCGATAAATAAAATGCTTTACAGCACAAGGAGGTAAGCCAGCTCCAGTGGCTTAACCTGCCCCCACTCCACTGGCACTGGCCCAGATGCCCAGCATGTCTGAGATTCAATCTGGCAATACTGCCTCTGCTGCCCCTGCACTACCTGCAACTTCAGGTAGCACTACCCTGGCAGCTGGTACTGTGGTACCTTTAGGGAGTACTGGCAGAGGTGGGGATTTTATCACCAGGATATGCCAGGGTTGGTGCATAGGGTCATGCACAACACCATTGGTGCACTCCTACACCAGATGGAGAGGCTGCTCTCCTTTACGATCCTTAGAAGAAGATGTCAATCATTCCAACATCCAGCAGAGTAAGGGGACAGTGATGACAGTCCTGTGGATGATGACTAGATATTCATTGTCCCCATGTTTGATGTGTGTGGGCATCTGTTTTCCCCTCCTTACCCCAGTCTTGGTGTCCCCCAACCTTTTGTGTCCCTTACAATTCCTGTGTCTTCTCTTGTTTGTCTTGTTTGTTTGTATCTGCTTCCTCACCTACCCTACTTACCTGACCAAAATAATACCTGTGTCCCATACCCAACATTCCTCTTTTAGTGAAGTAAAACATAAAAAAAATGGGCACCTGTCCCACAAAAATAATATTGTCCCATACATAGCTGCCTGCTTTGCACATGTGTCTTCTTGACACACTTGATTTGGTCCAATTGGCTACACAATATGATTGCATTGTTGTCACCTCTCTTTGTTGAGGTGACAGTCCAGATTCTGCTAATATTCTTAAATATTTTCACTTTACACACTTTACACAGTTGAAGTGGATAGCTACGATTCTCTTCTGTCTAACCCCCTGCACATTCCTATATTGCTTTCCCTGTATTTTACCACCTGCTTGCTCCCCATTTTACCACTTTCCTATCTGTCCCATTTTAGCACCTTTAAGCTGGTCAAAAAATAGAATCACACACAGCACACAAAAGTAAAAGAAAAGCTATGGAGCCCTTATTTTTTGGCATCTGTGTTTGTGTGGAGTTTGGCATCACACATCATTGCCAAGTAACTGTGAACGGTTCTTCAATTGTGCGGTTAACTCTGCGCAAGGCCATTTAAACATGCTGTGCTATGGTAATACACAGTGAATGTAGAATAAAGAATTATGTCATTGCAGTATAATACACATTTAAAACTATTAGATACACTTGGATTCAAACCCTATATCATCTGGGCTCCAAATGAAATACATCAATGCATTTACACCTGCTGCCACAGACAGAGCTAAACAGTCAGCCTGTTTCATACACTCAGTACTCAGAACTCTCATTATTTTAACTATGAGGCTCATGTTTGCTCACCATTTAAATATGCACAAACAAGGAAAGCAGTAGAAATGTGTATCTTGCATGTGCAACTACTTTGCCATCTATCACGCAATGCAGCTGTTCGGTGGTGTGCTACTGATAGTTTCCATTAGCATGTATTACTTATGTTTATTGTCCATGCAGTCTTCATGCCATGAAAGTGCTGTACATGTAAAGACACAAACAAGGGTAAGGTGCTTTTTTAAGAAAATAACATGTAATTATACTGCAGCCATCTCTTACTTCCCCCATGCACTACAAACTTGGTCTCTTAGTACTTGTTTACAAATATTATAAGAAATAAATAACAAATGCTTTCTTATGGATCATGCACATCTTTATAATGACAATACACATTCAGATTTTCTAATAGTTGTAGTAATGTGGACAGCTGCTTGCATATATTTTGTAAAGCTATCTCTTAAAATATACTGCACATTGGAAACATAACAGTAAATACTACACATTGCACACTCATCAATCTGGTAATACGCAGAACTGTAATGTCTTGTCAGTTATACATGACAAGCCATCTAGTTCATGCAGGCCTCCCAACATCTTCTCTCAAACATCCAATGATGATATCACCCACTATAAAGTGTTCTGACTTGTAAATGTCAGACTTGTGCCATAATGCTTGTGTAAACTACTGAGTTCCTAGTCCGTGTATGTAGATAGGTAGGGGTTCTGTACTCACTGTAGCCAACTGGTGTATGTGTATGTCTGTCTGTCTGTCCGCTCAGAAGAGTGTAATTGAGTACCCTGCAGTCACCACTACAATCTCATGGAATACCATTATTTTGACAGCTGGACATGTCTACACATCTATTTCATGCTGGCCTCCCAACATCTTCTCTAAAACATCCAGTGATGATGTCATCCACTTTAAACTGCCCTGCAGCCTTATAAAAGTCAGACTTGTGCCATAGTCTGTGTACTTAGGTAGGGGCTCTAAACTGACTACAGTCAAATAGTGTGTGTGTGTGTGTGTGTGTGTGTGTGTGTGTGTGTGTGTGTGTGTGTGTGTGTGTGTGTGTTTGTGTGTTTATGCAATTGCTTGACATTAGAGAGAGCATTTTACACCAGCATGTGGGATACTGCTATTACCGTCTTCCTATCACAAGACAATGCTGATGTCATCACTTATAAAGTATTATCTGACAATCTCCAGGTCAGACATATGCTATGGTGCTTGTGTTAAATACAGAGTTCTCTAGTCAGTGTACATAGGTAGGGGTTCTGTTCTCAGTGCAGTCAACTGTGTGTGTATTTATGCACTTGCTTGATATACGACAGGGCATTTGTATGAGGGATACTGCTATTACCACCTTCCTCTCACCAGACACTGCTAATATCATCACTTATAAAATGTTGTCCAACACTCTCCAAATCAGACTTGTGCTGTGGCACTTGTGTTAAATACAGAGGTCTCTAGTTGCTGTACTTAGATAAGTAGGTGTTCTGTTCTTGCTGCAGTTAACAGGTGTGTGTGTGCATGTGTGTGCATGTGTGTGTGTGTGAGAAAGTGTGTGTGTGTGCGCGCGTGTGCACGTGTGTGCGCGTGTGCGTGTGTGTGTGTGTGTGTGTGTGTGTGTGTGTGTGTGTGTGTGTGTGTGTGTGTGTGTATGTGTGTGTGTGTGTTTGTGGAATTGCTTGAAATTAGACAGAGCATTTTACACCAGCATATGGGATACTGTTATTACCATTTTCCTCTCACCACACTCTGCTGATGTCATCAGCTATAGCTGTCTCTCAAGCATGTTCTGTTAATGTCACAGGCTAGGTTAAGACCCCTATAGTGAGTGACTCTTTTGCCATTAGATTTGCAGATATGCAGCATTTCCATCAGGGCAGGGTCAGGGAATGGCCTGTAGGCTAGGCACATGTTACCTCTTCGTATACGATACAGAGTCCAGTGGCAGGGCAGCCAGTCTATCCACATACATCATGGCATGATTTGTATGCCCTGTATTTTCTTGATGAGAAACCCGTGTGGTCTCTCCAGTTGCTGCAGGCATTTGGTGAGGTACATGCAAAAGGGAGCATTATACTCTATCAGTGTTCTGATGAGGGTTGAGTACAGTGCTGCTATAACATCCTTAGACCTGGATATGATGGCCTGACTTATGAGGTGTACAATGTAGAAGGCTCTCCTTACAACTGTGGAAACTTGGTGGTTGAAGTTCAGATTGCTATCTACCTGTGTTCCCAGGTCTTGCACCACTGGGTGCTGTCAATGCTATAATTAGCAGGAAATTCCACTTTGCAAAAGGCAAAAATAATGGCATTTTTTTACGTTTATATTCAGACCATGTGGCTTTGGCACCAATCATTTGTTTGTATTAGCCAATCCTGTAATATGTTTAAATCATTGGTGGACTCAATGACTGTACCCAATTTGCAATCATCAGAAAACTTGTTGAGCCAAAGGCCATATACTTTAGCCTGGACATTCGAGAAATAGATTCTAAACTATAAAGTGCCAAGCACAGATCCCTGTGGTATGCCTCTGATGATGGCTCTACTGGTGGAGGTTGAGCCACCAACTTTGACAGCATGTGCTCTGTCAGTGAGCCATTTGGATAAACATCTAGCGATGTAAGGGTTAATCCTTATCTGGGAGAGCAGCTTCTCAATGATACCCGAATGGGGGATTGCATCAAAACCTTTGGTCAGATCAAGATATGCACTATGCACTGTCTTACCTTCATCCAAGGCTTTGCTGACTTTCTCAAAGTAATCAAAGGTTTAATAATCACTAGGAGTCTAAACATGAAACTCCACTCATTGCAAGCATTCTTAACTTTGGAAGATGTTGACATTCGGGTAAGTCATATAAACCTGGTTCAATGCTGCGGAGAACACCCCAGCCAAATCAGGTTACTCATCCTATCATACATTCAGACCCCAAACTGTGGGCAGCAAAGCAAAAGGAGGTGGAGAGTTTCAATATATATTACAGACATATACCTCCAGGCTGGTCAAACAGTATGATGCACAGGAGACACTCCAGGTGCAATTAACCATTAAAAAGACCCCTATTCAAAACATAGCTAGCTACAAGCCCCCAACTTTGACTCAAGATGCCCATTCTACCTATCTTAACCTCTTTGAATATATCAAGATTCAACCCTTTAGCCTAATCCTGGGTGATTTTAACTATCTAACCATAGAATGGAAGAACTACTCATGCCAAAACACAAATCCCCAGAGAGTCAATGATTTTATCAATGCAAATGCCTTGGACCAGCTGGTCAACACTCCAACAAGAGGTAATAATATCTTGGACTTGGTATTAAACAACATGAGTAACCACTGCAGTATCCCTACAGTGTCATCTTCCCTGGTAAGATCCAACCACAAAGTGGTCACTTTCGAAGTCACCATCCCCCTGACCACCACTTGCTATGGTCAAACATAAAGATCTCAACAAAGCTGATTACAACCTCCTGAGGGAAGGTATAAACAGTTTCACAGCCCCCCTCCCCTCCCCTTCCATAAGAACTGGCACGAATCTCCAAACCTGCACCAAAATACTATACAATCATTTATATAGCTTCATGGAATAAGCAATACCCGACAGGACAAAATCCTCCTCCCCAAGGAAGAGTAAACCTGTCTGGTGGACATCTGCAATAAATAAACTCTATAATAAAAAGAAAAAAAAATGCTGTCCAGGAGCAAGAAGAAGCAGGTGCTTAATTGGAAGCAGTTGCTCCTTAGCCTGAACAAGCAAATAAGAGCACTAGTGAAACCCTCAAAAGCAAACTTTGAGTCCAAACTGGCCACCTCTACTAAAGACAGTCAGAAGGCCTTCTTCACATATGTCCACAATCTCAAAGGAAGCTCTCAGATCTGCTCAGAACTGGTGGTCAAAGACACCACATGCAAAAATACAGTAAATATAGGCAACATGCTGACAGACAGGTTCAGAGAAAACTTTACCCTTCTGCCCCCCCCCCCATCAGTAAATCAGGACATTCCCAGCACTAGCTCCCCTTTGCTTTTCACTAGGGAACAAGTCATCACTGCTCTCTCAAAACCAAAAAATGCAACTTCCATGGGACCCAATAACATCCCAGGCTGCATACTACATGAACTCAGCCAGGAACTTGCAGCACCATTAGGCACCCTATTTAACCAAAGCATGAGTACCGGCTTCATCCCAGCTGAGTGGAGGACAGCCACTGTTATCCCTTTGCACAAAGGTGGAGCATCCACCAATCCAGGAAACTATAGGCCCATCAGCCTAACTAGCCTGATCTGCAAGGCCATGCAACAGATTATTATGGTCCTTATTAACAAAGACATTGGCAGCTTCCAAACACTCGATCCCACACAGTTTGGTTTCATCAAGGGGAGGTCATGCCTGTTAAATTTGGTCAACTTCTTTGAGACAGTCACCAAAGATATGGACGAGGGGAAGATGGTGCACACCGCCTACCTTGACCTGGCCAAAGCCTTTGATGCTATTCCCCACTTAGGTATAATAGATAAAGTCACTCAACTAGGCATCAATCTGTATGTTACCAGATGGATAGCAAACTGGCTCACTGATAGAACCCACCTAGTCAGAATAGGGGAAGCCACCTGAAGCAGTAGACCCATAATGAGTGATGTACCCCAGGGATTGGTCTTGGGGCCTCTGTTGTTTAGGATATACTTTTCTGAGGTGCAGGCAAAAACCAGTGGGATATGGTCGACCCTATATGCAGATGACTGCAAGCTGCATTCTGTCATCAATTCCCTCAGTGATGTGGATATCTTCCAGGAGGGTCTCACCCAAACAAATGACTGGTGCCAGAAACACTGCCTCAAACTTAATGCCAAAAAATGCATCATCATCCCCTTTGGAGATAGTGATGTCCCCACAAATTATCTCATTAGTGACAAGCTCCTAAGCATGCAATCAGTCATGAGCGATTTGGGCACCTAGGTTGATAGCAAACTGACTTTTGACCACTATATTGCCTCTGTTGCACAGAAAAATTTCTACATAGCCCACCTTATTAGGAAGTGTATCTCATCCAGGAACAAGGAGATCATAACATCCTTGTGGTCTTCCCTTATAAGACCCATTATTGAGTACAATGCCCCTTTCAGCATGTATCTCACAAAGCACATGCAGCAGCTGGAGAGACCACAGAGGTTCCTCACCAGGAGAATCTAGAACTTCAAACATCTACTCTACACAGATAGGCTAAAATCCCTGTCCCTCTACTCAGTCTCATACAGACTCCTCAGAGGTGATCTCTGTCTGGCATACAAAGCAATCTCAGACCCTACCTCAATGGGTCTGCTGCATATCCGCAAGTCAAGCACCACTCATGTAACCCACATGTGTGACCTCAACCTGACCTGTGACATCAATAGAACTTGGTGGGACAGATTTGTGTCCCAGAGACTGCCCCTTCTGCAGAATAAACTCCCTCTCCACGTAAAGAAGAGTACCTCATTAACCCTTTTAAGTGCAACCTGGATAACTGGATGAGGAAAATAAAATACACCCCTGGGATTCCATCTGTGTCCCTGTTGGACAGGGGCATCGAGTGCTGACTTGTCAGAACATGGGCTAAATTCTTGGCTAGGCTTTTAAGAGCCTCAGGGCCAATAGCCTAGTAACTTCTTATGATCCTAGTAACTTTCTATGATCCTATGATCCTATGATCCTATGATCTACCTTTAATCAAGCCAAATTGCATTTTGTCCAGAGTTTGAAGGTCACTTATGTCCTTGTTGATAAGGTCTGTGATGATTCTTTCCATGGCCTTGCAGATGACACTGGCTAGACTTATAGGTCTATAGTTCCCAGTGTTAGACAATGCCCCCCCCTTTGTGCAAGGGGATTACTGCTGCTGTTTTCCACTCTGCTGGAAAAAAAAGCCATTTCTTAGGCTATGGTTAAAAAGGATACTAGTTGGGTCCACTAGGTCCTATTTTAGATTGCTTAGTAAGCAACCTGGGATGTTATCTGGTACCTATGAGGTTTTTAGCCTTGGTGAGTGCAGATATGATCTTATGTCTAGAGATGCTAGGCAGGGGACTGAGGTCAGGTATGCTTTGGGGTATGGCTGGTGGGGCCAGGGGTTTGAAGTTTGCCCCAAGTCTGTCAGCTAGCAGGATGACCATTTCCTCTAGTGCAGCTTCATGTTTAGACTTCTAGCATTGAGTAGTAGAACTTTGATTTTACCTCCAGTGAATGTTATGTTGGAACTTTTGTTGTTCCACATTGCCTAGCAAAGGGGTGGTAAGCGCTTTTGCCAGTATCTAACAGCATAGAGGGCAGACAGGTTTAAACCATCTCTGACAAAGCAGCGTGGCTGATTGACCATGTAAGCCTAGGCTAAGAGATACTGAATCCCCTTGGACTGACACCGGAAGCTAAGCCAATTGTTGAAGTCTATCAGTTTTGTTTATATGTGGCGACATCCTGGGTGAAGGTAGAATGCTGCTTAGGGCTAGGGTCATACCCGCCTGGGACACATAATCTAACAGTTCAGTCATGTGTCTCTTCATATAGTCCAGAGAGATATGTTATGAAAATAAGTCCACAACCCAATGATAATATAGACATCATAGCCCTATGAAGAGATCAGGTGGCATGTGACCTGTGTACTGAGGTAGATGGTAAGTGGAACATCCACCACCAGCATGTACCCAAAGTAGTGACTACTCCCTTTTATGTAGCACACCAACCTGAGTATGCACAGCACATCCACATCAACTGAAGTGCACCACCTTTGCCACAGTGAGCTCCCACACATCTTATTGGCCACACCTAGGTATTCTTTTTGTTGCATAAACATTACTGTCTGATGGTGTGGAACCCCCATCAAGGTATTACATAAGATACATGTGTGATACCTGTTCCAGTAATGCAAACAGTACATACATAGCTGTTTGACAAAATTGATGGTATGGGTTACATTTGTGACAGTGCAAATTGTGCCATATATATGCCATGCACACCTGTCAGCTAACCTGGATTAATCATAATGTCACATGCAGGTATAGCAGTGTCCCTCCTTACACCTCCAGTAGATGTTATAGTGTCAGGAAGGTGTGCTTGACTACTCTCATAGATTGCTGACATCTCATAATAGTTGTGCAAGTGTGTTCGTACAGAACCATTTATGATCACTCAGAATCACATATCTTATGTCACAGACATGGCATTACTGGTGGTATTATTCTGATATTGTCCATGGTTGTGCATACTTCTGTTTATTGTTGTCCATGAGCCTGTAACTATGTGTCCCACTTGGTGGAGACCTCTGCTAACACTACAGTAATATTCAAGCAACTCATTTTGCACAGGTTCACAATATCCACCCAACCCCTATTGTTTATAGCATCCCTAGTAGATGTCCTCTCCATTGTTCATGTCAGGATGCTTATATTACAAAGACATCTTCTCCATTGTTATGTCACCTTGTGTGACAGTCATATAATATACACTTTCTCTGTGCAGGTCATACTGTTGCATGTCGATATGTCATAAGTGTTCCTGCTACAACTGTCTTCATTTACATGCCCTCATCTGCTTTACATTAAGATGTTTCACCTGTCCTTTTTCCCTGTGTTCATTCCTACAATTCATCTGTGTGTCCCTATTCAATACACACAGTTCCCCTGACTATTTATTTTAAATGGCAGTCCATGTACCATTATGGATCATTTACACAACTTTTGTTCAGTATGCCTGAAATGGGATTCCACAATACTCTGTGTTTGGACAATATGCATTGCTATACTTTTAATCCTGGTAATCATTGTGGCCATTCCACACAATTGTGGAGATCTATTTTGCCTGTAGGTAAAAAGGTCTACATGTCTGCTGCTATCCACGCTGCTTTACATGCTTTCCTGGCTGGAAGCACTGTTGCTAGCCACAAAACCAGGCTTGTTTATATTTAAACATGGTGCATGGCATGCATATGTAATTAACACTGCTGCTCACCATGCTAAAACGTAAACTCCATGTAGGCTTTGCACGAACCCTACATGGAATTTATTACATTCTCAGGGACATTCTTCTTCTTGTAGCTCAGGGAGGGAATGATCTTGTTACCAGGACCTAGGTCCATGTCCTTGCTACAAAAAGTGTCTGACAAGCAATTATCAGAGCTTTGAAGTGTCAGTCTTACCAAATGACAAAGAAGTTAAGTTCTGAGGTGAATGTTTTTAGTGACAGCCGCCAAACACACTAGCTCCAGTCCGTAACAAAATGTTTTGATAGAAAAGTAATACTTTTCCTCACAAAATATGAAAAATAATAAGGGAATCTCTATGGGGTGTCAAGACAATCTGTCTACTGTAAAAAGTGTCTGAGATTGTAATGGAACTTAAGATAGTTGGCGAAACAACCTGACAGGAAAAAAAGTTTTATGAGAAATGTCAATCCCAAAATCACAAGCCCAAGCAACAACTTCTGATCAAAAAGTAAAACGTTTTCTCACAAAAATCAGTTATTTGAAAGACATTTACCACAGGAAGCCCTGACCAAAAACTGTCTAGTCTGAGGTAAAATGTTTAATGACAACCACTAAACCCCCAGTTCTAGCCTTAAGTAAATATGTATGTCAAAAGAGCACAACTTTTCTTAAGAAATTGATGAAGGCGAAGGTATTTCTCAATAGGGTAGTTATCTTCCCAGCCTTGGTGAAACACTAGCTAACTTTCAATCATTTGAAGACCATATGAAAGAACACACTTTAATGGCAAGAAAGTTCTGAAGTTCTGGTACCTTAACCATGGAATTTTTACTGCTGTCCTCAAGCTGAACATTGGCTAGGGCATGTGGAAAGTTTCCTAAAGCTTTGGAAGTTGAACAAATGCTCTGGTCCTTGGCAGAATGTCCTATATGGCTTAGGACACTGCAGCTGTGATTTAATGATGAATATCACTCTCTTCCATGTGATCTTTTAACAAAAGTTTGATTTTTTTGTTCATAAAATTGGATATCTCAGGGTAGTGCATATGTAACAGAAAAATCTTTAGTGTCATGAAATCTTCAGCTGATATTTTTCTGCACCTTGTCAGTTGATGCCACTCATTTACTTCAGTTTTGCTAAGATTTTTGGTCTCATCTGTAGACAACCTTGATATGTTAAAGAAACCAAGCAAATTCATTATCAACAATGATAAAAAACAAGAGGAAACGGTGCAGTTATTTCTTGTTAATAATTGCTTTGTTAGCAAATTCACATCACTTTCCTTAGTGTGAGATGCATTGTAGCATTTTCTGTAGTCTTCCTTCCTTCCTTCTTATATCTAGCATTTGTTTATTATTCCTAATTCAGTATACACTGATCCTTCAATTTATTTTAAACAATTATAAAGAGCGAGTACATTAAGTACAACATTTGCACAGACACCACTGCTAATGTGCTGTTGTTTCTGACTATGCTATTTTCAAAAGGATTAAAGGACTATAGGCAGAATAAATATGTAAATAAATGATGTGTAAATGTGTAACTATGTAAATGAGTACAGTAAGTGTAAGGCCTACTCTTTCATGACTTGCCTGCAAGGTTACTTAGGTTGCATTTCCTGTAACAGATATCAGATATCTTATCAATCATAACTGTTTCACAGCTTAACCAGATGGAACACTACAACTGCATATCAAAATTTCTTGTTTTGCAAACAAGGACATTACTTTTAGTGTCTAAAGTATTATTTTTAATTAATTTACTAGTTTCATTTTTATATTTTTATATTTTTTATTAATATGGCTTCTTTCTATGAATTGGAGGCATAGTTATTACTATTTCTGTTACATTGTTTTATGGTATAGTCCTCTATACAGTATTTTGTTATGCTCTAAGGTTATGGTTGGAGAATGTTAGATATAGAAAACTTTCTATATCTAGTATGCCAAGAGTTTATTAGGTTTTATAGGATGTTGTGTACTTGAAAGCTTTTTTTTTTTTTTTTTCACTCATCACTTTTGGATTTTAAATGTATATATGATAGGATACTGCCGACATTGTGGTGGGCTATATGTTTAAATACTAAATTTTACTTTTGTCAACATCTTCTTTGGTCATCATCAGTGTTCATTTCATTTACTATCTACAATTTACTAGTTAAGCAACACTTGCCTGATACATGCAAATATGTTGTACAGTGCTCTGCTAGAAGAGCGATAAAAACCCAATTTGGTGTACTTCATATTTTGTGTGATGTGATTAATAACTGCTTAAGACCTACTCATACATTCATAGGTTCATAGGAGGTTACTAGGCTAGTAGCCCTAGAGCCCTTAGAGGCCTAGCCATGTTAATCCTGAGTTATCTCAATTGTCCTTGGTTAGATGGATGTAATTCACAGAGGGAGTCTATGATAAACACCGACTACCCCTGTCCATGAGGGACATGTGTGCCAACCCTGTGATGAATTTGCGGTCTTCCATCCATTTGTTCAGGTTGCACTTGAATAGGGTCAGTGAGGAGCTCTGCTTCAAGTAAATTAGAGGTTTATTCCAGAGTAGCAGCAATCTCTGTCTCTCCAGTATGTTCTGTTAATGTCACAGGCTAGGTTAAGATCCCTAGAGTGAGTGACTCTTGTGCCACTTGACTTACAGATGTGCAGCATATCCATCAGTGCAGGGTCAGAGACTGCCCTGTAAGCCAGGCACAAGCCACCTCTGAGCAGCCTATATGATACAGAGTACAGTGACAGGGCTATCAGTCTGTCCACATAAGTCATTGTTTGGAGGCCCTGTATTTTCTTGTTGAGAAACTTCTGTGGTCTCTCCAGCTGCTGCAAGTGTCTGGTGAGGTACATGCAGAAGGGAGCATTGTATTCTATTAATAGTCTGATGAGGGTCAAGTACGGTGGGGTTATCCTTAGATCTGAATATGATGTCCTTACTTATGAGATGAGCAACACAGAAGGCTTTACTTACCACTGTGGAAACTTGGTGGTCGAAGTTTAGATTGCTATCTGCCTGTGTTCCCTGATCTCGTACCATTGAGTTTGAACTTAGGCGGGTGCTATCAATATTGTAATCAACATGGAATTCTGCTTTGCCAAATGGGATAATAATTCACTTCTTTACATTTAATTTTAGACCATGGCTTTGGGCACCAGTCATTTGTCTGTGTTAGCCCCTCCTGTAATATGTTAACATCATTGGGGGACTCAATTATTGCACCCAGTTTGCAGTCATCAGCAACTTGGTAAGCCAAAGGCCATATACTTTAACCTGGACTCCTGAGAAATAGATTCCAAACAGCAAAGGGCCCAACACAGATCCTTGTGGTACGCCACTGGTGACAGGTCTACTGATAGAGGTGGAGTCACCAACTCTGACAGTGTGTGTTCCGTCAGTGAGCCAATTGGTTACCCATCTAGTAACGTGTGGGTTAATCCACAGCTAGGAGAGTTTCTCAATGATACCCGACTTGGGGATTGTGCCAAAAGCATTGGCTAGGTCAAGATAGGTAGTATGCACTGTTTTACGTTCATCCAGGGCTTTGGGGACTTTCTCGAAGAAGTCTATTAGGTTTAATAAGCATGATCTCAAATTAACAAAACCAAATTGGGTTGGGTCTAGAGTCTGAACATCACCTAGGTCCTTGTTGATAAGGTCCATGATGTTTCCAGGCCTTGCAGATGAGACTGGTTGGACTTATGGACCTATGTGTCTATATTATGTGTTCGAAGAATCTCTTCTTCGAACACTTAATAATCGACACATATAAAGCGAACGCTGTAAACCATGAATAGTCACGTCCTCTAATTTTTTCCTCGGGGGAAAAATTCACTTGGCCATAAATTAAATAAACAAGCCCCCCAGACCCTCCCAACTAAATATACCAACTCCGAGATCGTTCTACATTGAAAAAAAAATGGCAATTCCCAATAACGGCCAACTGAATTTTTCCCGAGGAAAAAATTCGAGGATGTGGCCATTCACGGTTTACAGCGTTCACTGCATATGTGTTGATTATTATGTGTTCAAAGAACAGATTCTTCGATCACATAATATAGACCCAGGCCTATAGCTCTCAGGGTCGATTGATGCCTCTTCTTTGTGCAAGGAGATTACTGTTGCTGTTCTCAGGCTGTGGTTAAAGAGAATGCCAAGTGGGTCTGCTAGGTCCTGTTTTATACTGCTTAATAAGCAATGTGGGTTGTTACCTTGCCACACTGAGGTCATGTTTTTGGCCTTGTACAGTGCAGATATAACCTGATCTCTAGAGATACTAAGCAGAGGACTGGTATTAGGTATGCTTTGAGGTATGGCTGATGGAGACAAGGAGGTAAAGTCTACGCCAAATCTGTCAGCTAGCAGGATGGCAATTTTCTCCAGTATAGTTTGAGTGGTACCATCTACTACCAGTTCGGCACAAAGCTGGGCATTCCCTTTTAGATTTTGGATGTAGTTAAAGAATGCCTTATGATTATCCTTAGCTATGGTTGCTATTATACTTTCATAATTAGCTTTAGAGGACTTTACAGGATTTCTGATTTGCTTGTTCAAGCTGTGGAGAAAATTCTTCCACTGCTGAGTCAGTTCCCTCTTGTTCTTAAACATCAGTTTCTTCCTTTTGTTAGATAACCTGTTTATACTTGAGGTCCACCAGGGTGACTTGTTTTTGTGGGGAGGACCTGATTTTAATCAGGTCAGGCACAGCTAAGTCTATACAGTTGCTTAAGTGTTTATACAGGACATTTGTATAAACACTGTCTGTGATTACGGGGGGGGGGTATAAAACCTTTTATATCATCACTTAGTACACTATAGTTTGCTTTGGAAATGTTTTTAGTGTTTTTGCTCCTGTGGTTGTGACAGGTTCAGTAGTTACTTTGAACGAGACTGATTTATGGTCCGACCTTACCAGGGAGGGCATCACACAGAGGGTAGTGTAGTGACCACCCCATGTTGGTGAGTACTATGTCTAGGGCATTTGAGCCCCTTGTGGGGGTGCAGACTATATTTTCCAGTTCATTTGTATTGACAAAGTCCAGGAACCTCTGGGCAAGCATGTTCATGCTCATGTATGTCAGCCAGTCAATGGAAGGATAGTTGAAATCTCACATAACTAAGGTGTTGGGCTGTATGGTGAGTGACTCCAGTAAGTCAAGGTAGGCAGTGTGCTTTTATTGCTTCATGGTGGGGCAGCTAGTAATGATGTGTAATGATGTGGTAGGGTATCTTGCCTATAGTTAATTGGACATGGAGTAGTTTGAGAAAGTCATACTGTCTGACCAGTCTCGAGGTGTACTTGGCTTTAATGAAGATGGGTACACCTCCACCTTTGATTCTTTTACTCTCATTTTGAGGTCTGAATGTGAGGAAGGCATAGTAGCCTTGGACAGATGGGGTGCTCTCCGCTGCCTTGAACCATCTCTCAGTGACTGCAAGATGCCAGCATCTTCCAAGGTGAGGAGTGCTTCCAGGGAGTGCAGTTACTTGTTTAGACTCCTATCATTAAACAGCAGAACCTTGAGTTTGTCTCGAGTGGATTTTGTTATGTCGGAAATGTTGTTTTGACATTGCCAAAAAATGGCACTATGGGGTAGGCAAGCACCTTTGTCAGTATCCAAAGAATAGAGGAGACAGGTGCAGACTATCTGCGGCAAAGCAGCATGGCCTGTCAACCATGTCTTTCCAGGCTGCCAGATACTGGATCCCCATGGACTGATAAAACAAGCTAAGCCAATTGTTGAAGTAGATCATTTTTTGTTTATATTGTGGCATCATCCTGGGTGAAGGTCGAATGCTGTTTAAGGCTAGGGTCATACCTGCCTGGGACTCATAATCTGAGAGTTCAATCATGTGTCGCTTCATATAGACCAGAGAGGTATGTCTCAAGTCATTCACCCCAACATGGCCTATGACAGAGTCATAATAGTACTCGTTGTTGAGTGACTTGAGTGCATATGTGATTTGACAGATCCTAGCACCTGACAAGCAACCGACCGTGCCTTCTCCTTGTCCAGTTTGGTGAAGGGGGCATCTGTCTGTCTCACTATGGAGTTACCTATGACTAAGATATTAGGTTTTTGAGGTGTTTTGCTTTATGGGCTTATTTGTTGAGACACAGGTGTATGTGTTATTATATGTTGTGGTTTCTACTTGCAGTGTGTGCAAGTGGTTTATGTTTGGGAGATCTCTTATCTTTTGTTACACTTCTACTGAGTACCTCTGTGTATGTGGGTTTATGTGTCATGACCTCATTTTGTGTGAGAGGTGAAATGTGTGTGCTGACAACCTGTTTGATGTCCTGTTTAAGTGAGAGAATTAATTCTAATTTCATAGTGTAATTACATCTCTCACATAGTGTATTTGATTGTTTTAGGAGTAAGTGGTTGTCAGTATACATGAGGCAATTACTACATTGCCTCAGAATGCCCATGTCAATTAGGCTGGTCGGTGAAATGATGGGAAATTGCCCATCCATTATAGCAGGTCTTTACTGTATGTACTATTAGAGAAGGGAGTGGGCTAGTCTGACTAGTTTTGTGCTAGGACTAACATAGATGTTTGTTCTTTTAAAGGCTATGGATGGTAAGTATGGCAATGCTGCCCAATGCCCCTGTAGTACTGTAGGGAAGCTTGGGAGTGTTCCACTGACAGATGTCTATGGAAAAATTTGAGTTTCAAGATGTTTGTATCTATACAGGGTACCCCTAACCCCTGTTGTACAGTGTGCTGCAATGTGTAAATTCAAGGCTTAAATACAGGTGACATTCATAGGTTCATAGGTGTGTACTAGGCTAATGGACCTGGAGCCTTTACAAGCCTAGCCCATACAGGTGCCCTGATATTAAAATGCTTTTAAGCTAATCTACAAATAGGAAAGCACACAATTAACCTTCTTGCAGCAATCCCCAGCACAGACAAGGCTTGATCTACACTCTTCTGCCACAAGGCTGCAGGGGAGCCCTTCTTAATGTAAAATGGCTGGTTTAGTGCTCAAGTGTATCAATAATAAGCTAGATTCAGCAGTCTGAATCTAGTATATGCTATCTAGGTATTAGAACAGTGCAAATCAAGTGCAAACAATACTTGAGTCCTTTTGCGTGTTTATCATCTCATGCAGACTGGATAAGCACCTCCTGCTACCAGATGAATAATCACAGTCCTCCAAATGTAAAAGCAAAGTTAAGGAGTGTCTGGAGTGAAATGCTACCACAAACAAACTTAAATCGTACAAAATGCTGCCACAAACAAACTTAAAGATATAGATACAGCAGTGTACTTTAAACCACTTATAAAAGTGTGATTATTCAATAAATGTACTTCGCTTTAAATAAATGAGCCAAGAGACACTCAATTGTATAGAATTTATAAAGGCACTAATAAATAAGATAAGCTGATTAATAAGACCTCCCACCAATAAAACTACATTCAGAAATCTCAAGTGTTTCCTCAACCTCAACAGACCATGCTATCTCCCAGTGCACTAGATAGAAAATCCACTGACTTCTTTTCTGGAAAAAAAAATGATTGCTAGAATGTAAAAATACACTATTTTATTCAATAGCTAGCTAGATAATGAAGTCATATCAAGCAGAACAGACAATGGGAGGTAAAATGCACTTTTTCAACATAAGCCCAAGGAAAGGCAAATAAATAATTCAGGATATCAACCTAGGCCTAGCTACAGTTTGTGCTGCCCTGGGCTCTCTTTGAGTTTGCCACCCCTCACCCTTCACAAAATCATGGTCATATGGGCCCCCCCGCCATTACACAGCCCCCCACAGCCATTCCAGTTTCCCATTATTTGTCTATTTCTGTATGAAAAATAGTCAAGTAGCACAAACACAAGAGCGGACAACTGACCGTAAATTCCACTGTTTATTTAAACGAGAAAATGGTAAGCGCTTTCGGCTGTGTTACTCCAGCCTTCATCAGACAAATTTGAAATGCTGCTTATACCAATTTTATAATGCTGTCAATACAACAATTATCCAATAAACCAATTCATTATTCAAATACTAATTAAATCAAGTACTGATATGATATATATGAACACATAAATACTTCCTTTTTACATAAAATATATATATAATATGACTATAATATCAATATACACCATGAACTAATATAATGATTTTATTTTATTTGGTATTTGTAAATATAAATATGGTAATATCCAAAATAAATAATATATATGCATTTAAAAAAACATGTTATAAGTATTTATTTTGAAAAATACATATAATATATGCATACATTTTAAAACCCATATTGAATAAAAATACCTTCATGAATGTGTAATGAATGATATATAATTTTACTATAAAAACATGTTAAAAATGTGTTAAAAATGTTGTTTAACAACATATGGGAAATGTACCTGTATTTACCTATTAAGAGCTCTTAATTTTAAAATGCTAGTGATAGAAATAGAATCATTTAATCCTGGGAATACTGTGGCATTTAAAAATACTTGCCACCAGTATTCCTTTGACTCTAATGATCTTCCAAGGACCTAATCTGGGTGAAAAGATAACTTGTTCCAATACTATAAACTTGAATTTATGTGTTGAATATTGCACTATGTGCCTGTATAATGCATTATTTTCTGAATGCCTGCTGATGTCATAAAGATGTTTAATTTCCATTCAGTCCTACCTATGTAATAGGCTGAACATTGTGTACATAAAGATTACAGTTGTATCTTCCTTTTACTTGTATACTGACACTATTTATGCATACCTGCTCGGTTTCCATAATGTATGAGCAATACCTACACGTTACATTTTCTCATAGAGCCTGTGTAATTTCTCTGTGAGTTTGAAACAGTATTGCACCAATCCTTTAAATTCCTATCTCTTTTATATATAATAGAATGACTTATTAACTGAACTTAAGTTGTTCACGAGAAAATTTAATTTAGCAGTTTTGCACCAAGAAGCGCCTGGGATGGAAACTAGTTCCATGTATATTCCTAGTGTAAAAAATCCACCATTACATTCCAGAATAAAACTGTTCGAAGAAATATGTGAGCTTGACTTCAGGCATTTGTTGCAGCAAAAGAATCGACAATGTAATAATTTCAATAACTTTTCAGGGGCACAACAAGACATTTTAAGTGAACTTAAAGCCACTAGTGATGTGCGTATTATGCAACCTGATAAAGGGGGTGGACTTGTGATTATGAATGTACATGATTATAATCAAAAATTATTGAATATTTTGTACAATGAAGCATATTCTGAAGCATCTATTAATGAGATAAACATTTCATATTCTAGAATTGATTACATACTTGAGGATATGTTATGGCAGGGGCAGATTACAAATGAGGCATATTATTATATGCAAGTAAAAAATCCCAAGATTCCTGTAATGTTCCAAAACTTATTATATAGCAAAATATATTGATATGAAGTTAAAAGAAAAGATAAAAAGCTTACAATATATTTGTCGTGATTCATGGGATTTTCTTACTAAGGTTAACAGTTTACCTATTGATAAAATAGATGAAGTGGTATTTATCACAGTGGATGTCAAGGATCTATTCACTTGTATACCGCAACAATTGGGTATTGTTTGGTTCACTGACTTCTTTTTTGAAATTTTACGTACACCTCAGGATGAACTCAATGCACTTGTTGATCTTTTGGAACTTGTTTTATCTAACAATTATATTTACCATGATGGACACTATTTCAAGCAAATTAATATATGCAAATGTCACCATGGCGGTGTGGGAGGATAGATTTTTGTTCCCATCTGAGTTCATGCAATATATACGATTATACAGTCGGTTTCTGGATGATTTATTTCTCCTCTGGAAAGGACCCATAGAGTTAGTTGAACAATTCATAAAATATATAAATTCTACTACTGATTTTTGGTTTTACATGAGTTGGATAGTAACAGTATAGCATATCTGGATGTACAAATTAAAAGCTAATAAAAAAATTCTAACAAATTCTTGCATTTTCAAAGTCATCACCCTCAGCATGTAGACAGTTAGATTATGATGAGTTCATCAATGAATGTCAGTATATAGTTAGTATGTTTAAAAATAGGGAATATCCAGAGCAATTTGTTCAAACTATATTGCATGAAGTGGTTATTAAGAGGGAAAGTGTTTTTTATAGACCATTATTGGAAGGAGCTGAATTTATTATTTCACACTCTATAGAGCAGCACACTATTGAACAGTTATCAGAAACAATGGAGAATAACAATAGTTCTGGTGGTGACCCACATTGTAATATGGGTAATTTTAATAAGGTAAATTTTAATAAGGCTAATACATCTTACATCACCACTTACATGCAGGATTCGGAGCTTATAAAGGAGCTAATTATAAAAAACTGTTTTTTTATAAAAGGGGATGTACCATTGGTAAATCTATTAGGGGCACACCCTTCTATTATATATAAAAGAGATAGGAATTTAAAGGATTGGTGCAATACTGTTTCAAACTCACAGAGAAATTACACAGGCTCTATGAGAAAATGTAATATGTGTAGGTATTGCTCATACATTATGGAAACCGAGCAGGTATGCATAAATAGTGTCAGTATACAAGTAAAAGGAAGATACAACTGTAATACCTCTGGGGTAGTGTACGCAGCTTTATGTACACAATGTTCAGCCTATTACATAGGTAAGACTGAACGGAAATTAAAGCAGCGTATTTATGAGCATCTTTATGACATCAGTAGGCATTCAGAAAATAATGCATTATACAGGCACATAGTGCAATATTCAACACATAAATTCAAGTTTCTAGTATTGGAACAAGTTATCTTTTCACCCAGATTAGGTCCTTGGAAGATCATTTTAGAGTCAAAGGAATACTGGTGGCAAGTATTTTTAAATGCCACAGTATTCCCAGGATTAAATGATTCTATTTCTATCACTAGCATTTTAAAATTAAGAGCTCTTAATAGGTAAATACAGGTACATTTCCCATATGTTGTTAAACAACATTTTTAACACACATTTTTAACATGTTTTTATAGTAAAATTATATATCATTCATTACACATTCATGAAGGTATTTTTATTCAATATGGGTTTTAAAATGTATGCATATATTATATGTATTTTTCAAAATAAATACTTATAACATGTTTTTTTAAATGCATATATATTATTTATTTTGGATATTACCATATTTATATTTACATCACGTAAGGGTAGGAATACCAAATAAAATAAAATCATTATATTAGTTCATGGTGTATATTGATATTATAGTCATATTATATATATATTTTTTATGTAAAAAGGAAGTATTTATGTGTTCATATATATCATATCAGTACTTGATTTAATTAGTATTTGAATAATGAATTGGTTTATTGGATAATTATTGTATTGGTAGCATTATAAAATTGGTATAAGCAGCATTTCAAATTTGTCTGATGAAGGCTGGAGTAACACAGCCGAAAGCTCTTACCATTTTCTCGTTTAAATAAACAGTGGAATTTACAGTCAGTTGTCCCCTCTTGTGTTTGTGCTACTGGACTATTTTTCATACAGTTTGTGTTTTTGCTCATGATTAAATTTGTCTATTTCTCTCCATTTATCATAAACTCTGTAATGTGCATACTGTTTTATGCTTTAATTCTACAAGTTTTATCTGTATCTGGATTTAATTTAAAACTTTTATTTTAAATTTTATAGAACAACCATTGATAGACATCTGCTAAATAAAGCAATACAGTCTCACAATGAAAATAGACTTAACATTAAAACGTCTCTGCCCTTGAAACTTACATTCATTGAAACAACATTGAAACCCACATTCAATGAAAATGCATCTAGCCAGTGGTGCAGGACAAAATTGTACTTCTTTATGCCTACCTCCAGCACCATACAACCCTTGTAATCTTATATTCTGCTGGACTAATAAGATGCTTACACTTGGCAAAGGAACATGGAAATGTCACTATTAAGAGAAAGTGAATTATACAAGATCATGTTTGTAGGGGTTTGATGACATAATTCCCTATGACCCCATCAACTTAACCCCCTCTAGTTAGAGGCTTATGGGGAAGAACTTAGCCCCACACATCTCATGAGACCTGGTCTCATTTTAGGGTGAAAAGCAAACTGTTATCTGGTGGCATGCTTTAATAATAGTTACAAATGCAGATACTGTAAGCAGCAAGATCATGTGAACTGTGTAACCATACCGTTCTAATTCTTAGCACCAAGAAACCTAAACAAAGATAATAATAATGGGGGAACAAAGACTCAAAATAGGGCAAGACTTTAAATATTGTTCTTTTAAACTTACAAACTTGCTAGAATAATAGTGTTTGCACTGACATGCATTTTACATGATACGGAGTCTGAAACTCAAATGCCTGTCATTATTTAATGACTTCAGTCCACAACAATTTTCGGAAAACTGTATGAGGAATAGTCGAAAAATATAGGCCAAAAGTCTAGACATTCTGCAAAAATCTGGATAGTTGAGATGTATGTGTATATAACTTTTAAGTGCAGTTCCTCATACCTCTCTACATCTCAGCGCAAGAATGCTGGTTAAAACCTAAAATAATTTGGGAGGGGGGGGGCAAGCCGGGAACAAATTTTAAACACAGCTCTTAAAAAGTTGCTAGAATAACATTCTTTGCATTAACATGCATTTTCTGGATGACATGAAGTCTGAAACTCAAATGGCTGCCAAGATTTCCTAACTTCAATCCTCAACAATTTGTAGGAAAACCTCAACTTTTATGAAAATCACACCAAAAATATGAGATAAAAATCTGGATAGCCTGCAAAATTCTGGACAGTTGAGGCATGAGTCTCGTCAAACATTTTGGGATATATATATATATATATATATATATATATATATATATATATATATATATATATGTATATCTACATAGAGAGAGAGAGATATGTATGTATAGATTCATAGGTTCATCAGTGGGTACTAGGCTATCTACCTGAAGGCATTTATAAGCCTAGCCAGAATGTGTTGGTTTTCGCCGCCCCCTTAGATTAGTTCCCTGTGCCTCTGCCCAGCAGAGCCACTGAAGTGATCCCCGAGGTAAACCTTTTGTTTCCCATCAACTCGTCAAGTTTATTTTGAAGAGTGTTAGTGAGGAACTCTGCCTAATGTAGACTGGGATCTTGTTCCAAAGCATGAGAAGTCTCTGGGACAGGAATCTATCCCTCCAGCACGTCCTATTTATTGTTTTGGTGAGGTTTAGATCCCTAGAGGGTGTGGCTCGAGGGGATAAGCTTTTCTTTAGGTGGAGCATGTCCATCAATTCTGGGTTGGACATGGCCTTGTATGTCAGGCAGCGATCACCTCTGAGTAGGCGGTATGCAACCAAGTACAACTGGAGTTTCTTCAGTCAAACTGCATAGGGCATCTGTTTGAGGCCATTGATCCTCTTGGTGAGGTACTTCTGTGGTCTTTCCAGCTGTTGCAGGTGTCTTGTAAGGTACATCCCAAATGGGGCGTTGTACTCTAAGATGGGTCTGATGAGTGATGAGTAAAGGGGCACAATGACCTCTTCTGAGCTGGATGCGAACCCTTTTGTGATTAGGTGGACCACGTAGAAGGATTTTCTAACCACTTTGGCAATGTGATTATCAAAGGTGATATTACTATCTACTTGGGTCCCCAGATCCCTTATTACGGCTTCTGTATTTAGGGGACTACCACCTATGTGGTAGTTTGTGGGTATGTTGTTTTTTCCAAAGGGAATGATTATGCACTTTTTGGCATTTAGCTTGAGGCCATGATTTTGACACCAGGTATCCATCTCAGTGGGACTGTTTTGGAGGATGCCTGTGTCAGCTGGAGAGTCAATTATAGCCCCTAGTTTGCAGTCATCTGCGAACTTGGTCAGCCATAGTCCTCCTGTGCTTGCCTGTACCTCTGAGAAGTATATGCTGAACAGGAGGGGTCCTACAACTGAGCCCTGGGGAACACCACTTGTAACCTGTTTAGAGATGGACCTAGCTCCCACAACTCTCACCATGTGGGTTCTGTCCGTGAGCCAGTTGACAACCCATCTTGTGATGTAGGGATTTATGTTCAGGCTGGTGAGCTTGTCTATAATGCCAGAATGGGGAATGGTGTCGAAGGCCTTACCGAGGTCTAGGTAGGCTGTGTGTACCAACTTTCCCTTGTCTATAGCTTTGGTAACTGTCTCAAAGAAGTCCACCAGGTTTAGGAGGCATGATCTGCCCTTAACAAAGCCAAACTGGGTAGGGTCCAGTGTTTGGAGGTTCCCAATGTCTCTGTTAATGTGTTCCATGATGATGCACTCCATAGCCTTGCAGACCAAGCTAGTCAGGCTTATAGGGTGATAGTTCCCAGGGTCTGTTGTGGCTCCACCTTTGTGGAGCAGAATAACCATTGCTGTGCACCATTCTATAGGTATGTAGCCTGTGGAGAAGCTGAGTTTGAACAGTGTGTTTAGGTGAGGGGTTAGTTCGTCTTTGAGCTCATGTGGGACGCAGCTTGGGACACCATCCTGTCCCATTGATGCTGTGTTTTTGGCTATGGAGAGGGCTGTATTAACCTGAGTGTCTGTGATTTCAGGGACTCTGCATTCTTCTGGTATGATTATGGACTCTTTTGGGGGTGAGAGGGGGGTGAAGTTTGCGCTGAACCTGTTTGCCAGGATGTTGGCGATATCGGTTGGTTTAATGTATTTTTGTGCCATTCTGCACTAACTCCAAGCAGATCTGAGTATTGCCACTTAGATTCATGACATAGCTAAAGAATGCCTTGTGGTTATCTTTGGAGTCCTTGGCAATTTTTCTTTCAAAATTCGCCTTGGATGATTTTATGAGGGATTGTAGTTTCTTGCTGATACTGATCAGGGATGTCTTCCCTTCTTGGGATTTTACTCTTTTCTGTACTAGTTTCCTCCTTCTATTGTATAGCTTGTTTATGGCAGGAGTCCACCAGACTGGTTTCCTTTTCTTGGAGGAGTGAGTCTTGGTTTTGCTTGGGATGGCATGATCCATGCATTCTTGTAGTTACCCATAGAATGCATTAGTAAAGGATTTTGCAGCTTGGACAGTGTTATCCTTCAACTTTCCATAAGTAACGTGAAGTTTGCTTTTGAAAAGTTTTTCATGGTGGCTTTCTTGTCCGGGGGTGGGGGTGGAGTATGGATATCCAAAGTGATTTGTTTATGGTCAGATCTAACCAGCAAGGGGTTGACCTCTGGTGTAGAACACCGGTCGCCCATGTTGGTGATAGCCAGGTCAATATGTTGTCACCTCTGGTGGGAGTGTTGACCAGTTGAACCAGGGCGTTTGAATTTACAAATTCTAGGAAAAGTTGGCCAAGGGAGTTAGTACTTGAGTAGTTCTCGCAGTTAATGTTTGGGTAACTGAAATAACCCAATATTAGGGTGTTTGGTAGGACCTTTATGTTCCCTAGAGTTTCCAGAAATGTGGAATGGGGGTCCTGGGACATGGTGGGTGATCTGTAGCAAGCTACAATTTGAATTGCAGTTTTGCCCATTGTTAGTTGCACGTGGATGATCTCTGAAGCTTCGTGCTGTACCACTAACCTGCAGGTGTGGGTATCCTTGATGAATATGGATATGCCCCCGCCTTTTGTATTTCAGTTTGGGTTCTGTGGCCGAAATGTATGGTATGACTTGTAGCCTAATAGTGCTGGGTGCTCTCTGGAGCCTTAAACCAGGTTTCTGTTACTGCACATATATTGATTTTCTCCATACTGTGGAGTGCCTCGAGTGCATGCATTTTGAGGTTTAGACTTCTGGCATTGAGTAGCATTACCCTCAGTTTTTTCTTACTTGTGCTATTTACGGTGGTGGGTTTGTCTTTTGAGCCTTGCCTAAAAAATGCAGTATGGGGGTGGCAAGAGTATTGGCAAGTATTCAAAAGCCTAAGGGTGACAGGTGCAAGCCGTCTCTAGCAAAGCAGCATGGCTTGTCGAGCATGTCATCCCAGGCGGACAGACACTGGATCCCCTTTGAATGACACCAGAAACCTAGCCAATTGTTGAAATCGAGACTTTTTTCTTTATACTGTAGTATCATTCTTGGTGAGGGCACGATGCTACTCAGGGTCAGGGTCATACCGGCCTGGGCTACATGATCAGAGAGCTCTTCCATGTCTCTTTTCATGTAGTCCAGGGAGGTATGGCTCAGGTCATTCACACCAACATGGACAATGACAGAGTCATATTTGTACTTGTTCTGGAGTGACCTGAGTGCTTGTGTTATGTGGTGGATCCTGGCACCTGACAGGCAGCTAACAGTAACCTTCTCCTTATTCAGCCTAGTGAGTGGGATGTCAGTGTGCCTGACTATAGAGTCACCTGTTACTAGTATGTTGGGTAGGTTATTTTGCCTTAAGGGCTGTGATTGCATGGCACACTGGTTTTCTGAAGTACGTGTTTCATGGTTTGTGCTGGGGGTGGAGGTTGCTTGGATGATTGCTTTGGAGGTCTCTGTTGGTTTTGCAGACTTTTATTTAGAGCCTCCGAGTATGTTTCCATGTATTTATGTGTGTTTTTTGCTGGTGCTGGTTTAATGGGTCTATGTAAGACTGGTGGTGTGATGCAAGTATTTCCCTTCTCCTCTAGACTGTCTGATCCAGTCTTGGGTTGAGAGAGCTTAGCCTCTAGTTTGGCTGTATAACTGCATCTCTTTCATGTATTAGTGTTTGGTGGTAAGAGGAGGGGGTTGTCTGTGTACATAAGGCAGTTGTAACATTGCCTCAAAATGACCAGATTCACCAGGTGGACTGGAGAGTACACCTGAAACTGTCCTTTGGACATGCCTGGATAGGTACAGTGAACTGTTTTACTTGATGGCTGGTAAGGTCGAATAGAGAGCCTTGTCCTTCTGTATAGTACAGGAGGGTCTAGTGCTAGGGTTTATAAGTGCTTGCTATAAGTTTTGAGCAAGTGCCGGGCTGAGAACTGAATGGCTTGAGTGCTTAAGTTGAAATTTGTCTAGTTCCAAGGGAAAAATTGAAGAGGAGACTTTGTGGAGCTGGGAATAGTTTTACCCTAGCTAACCGGCACTTCCCGGCGTGCAAAACTGGGTAAACATGGTATTTATAGCAGGGAAATAAAAGAGATAGAAATTAGCCCAGAATGGCCAATATACTACTAATTTCTGGGCTGAAACCACTCCTCCAGGGACAGATAGGCTGCTCAAAGTTCTCCTCTCTCACAGGTGAACAGAAAAACTTCCTTCTAGCCAAGTAAGGTATGGGCAAATACAGAGATTTGTAACACAGCCCTGAATTCAGCACTAACCTGAAAACTGGACTATACTAGCTTAGAAAGGTGGAAAACAAGTATATACATATATATATATATATATATATATATATATATATATATATATATATATATATATATATATATATATATGTTTTTTCAGAAAATAAAGCAGATACACTCAAAAAAACAGTTTAAAAGCACAGAAAAGGATACTTATTGTTATATATCGCAGATCAGAGTTGTAGTCAATGCCCCCAGTAATAAAGTAGGAAGAAACACAAATACAGTAAAAGCAGATGAATAAAGTGCAATTTGTGTGTGTGTGTGTGTGTGTGTGTGTGTGTGTGTGTGTGTGTGTGTATATATATATATATATATATATATATATATATATATATATATATATATATATATATATATATATATATATATATATATAAATGATAGAAAACGAACAAACTGATTTAAACAAGTTACCCAATTAACCAGAAAAAAGCTCAAAACTGAGCCCTGTTCCAGCAGTCTTCAATCAGACAAGTTCTAACTGCACACCCCTGCTTTCTAGGGTGCAGGGGAACCTTCTCCAAAAAATGATGGCGTGGATCAGTGCTCAAGTTATACAAACAAAATTAGATTCAGCAGGCCTGAATCTGGTCTATGCAGCAGCAACAAGGCGCACCAATTTCAGAAAGAAACAGTTCATATAAGCAGTCACAATAAGCCTATGACCAGAAATTCCAAGCTCAGAAGGGCAGAATCCAGTCTCTCCTCCCACAAGAGTGCAGATCACAAACCTTCTTAATGTAGAATAACTGGCCTGAAGCTCAACTGCTTAAGCCAGAACAAATACACTTTTAGAATAGCAGACACTGGGCCTTCAATCAGCAATTCCCAGCTTAGAAGGATGTAAGCTACCTGTCCTGCCACAACAGTGCAGACCACAAACCTTCTTAATGTAAAACAGCCTGTATGAAGCCCAAGTGCTTAAACCAAAAGAC
The DNA here is from genome assembly GCF_019279795.1 of Protopterus annectens. Taxonomy (NCBI): domain Eukaryota; kingdom Metazoa; phylum Chordata; order Ceratodontiformes; family Protopteridae; genus Protopterus; species Protopterus annectens. The sequence goes on from NC_056745.1 coordinate 450,454,083, forward strand.
TTAGAATAACAGTTACAATTTAATCAGGCTATTACCAAGCAGTAATAAATGCAGCAGAATAAATAAAATTGAGTACTTTTAAGAAAAGCAAAATAAAGTAGGAGGAAACACAAATGCAGTAAAAGCAAATGAATAAAGTGCAAAAAAAAGTTTTTTTTTTTTTTTTTTTTTTTAAGTGCAAGAAGAGAGGAAAAGAACCTAAGTGGGCTGGCCTTCTCAAATCTTCTCTCTGTATTAAGTACAGTGAACACTAGTCTCAGAATATGATCTAACTGTACTCAGTTAAGTGAGCAAATGAGATGGACCCAAGAGGAGTGTTCTAACACAGACTTATAGGAGGGGCGGGCAATTCCATAGCCACCAACACTAATACCAACACAGGAACAGGGACAGGAGGATGGGGAACTAACTGCAGAGAGACACACAGCACACTGTTCAGAAACACACAATTAGGAAACAGAAAAAATGAAAATACAGTACTTTTAAAACTGCAAGTTTGTACTTAACAAATGACTAAAATTCACTACTGCAAGTTTCACTTAGCTTCAGCTTGTAATGCAGATGTTTGTAGCCATATATATATATATATATATATATATATATATATATATATATATATATATATATATATATAAAATACAGCAAATTCCTTTCTCATTCTTTCTGAAGATCGAATTTCTGTCAGACTGGTAACCAAGCAGGATGTCTCTGATAATGCCGAACGATTTGACTGCTGTTCTAAGTACTCAAGGATTTTTCTTAGGAATACACTATTGGGAAGTGGAAGTGTGTGATGATGATAGATGGTGTATAGAAGTTGTGAAGGAATCTATATATCTTTGCATCTCCAGAAAATGGATACTGGACTTTGGCAAGAAGAAACTGTGGCATTTATTATGCTGGTATTTCACCTGCTACTATAAGGCAAGAAGTCAGGATAATCCTAGTCTATCTGGATTATTCAACAGGGCAGCTCTCATTTTATAATGCTGACAACATGTCACATCTAAATAAAGGCAAGAAGACTGGATAACACAAATTATTTATTAAGAGCAAAGGTTTCAGGTCAAGAAACCCTTCATCAGAGTTTCTTGACCTGAAAGCTTTGCTCTTAATAAATAATTTGCATTATCCAGTCTTCTTGCCTTTATTTGGACTTCAGTACGTGGACTGTGGTTTTACTTTGTATCTTGATTCTCTGATTGAACATGTCACATCTACACACTTACAGTGCCATTTTGTTTGTTGAAACAATATAGCCTTTCTTTTTAACTTTTAATAAATGCATTAAAATGATTTCTTCTGTGGTTACAAAATAATATTTTATCACTGTAACTGTAAGCATTACTATCATAAAAACAACATGCTCCCATTTCTGACCTTTTATCTGCTCTTCTACATTAATTTCAAAATGCAATATTACTACTATTTCTTACTAAAACCACTCAAAGAAAAATAGTTGTAGAACAGAAACGTCTCAGTCTCCTTCTCACTGGATATAGGGACAAAAGTATAAATACTGCATGGAAACACACACACACACACACACACACACACACACACACACACACACACACACACACACACACACACACACACACACACACAAACACAGTCTTACTTATCTTAGCTTCTCTCTTACAGGAACGGCTGTTTTAAATTCCGCGCGCAAGTGTGGAATGACTTTACAAGTTTTACATCCGTGGTGGCGTCATTATCTGCAATGTACACTTGATCCTCCTTAAATGAGAAGACGCTGATACCATGGTGTTATGAAGTTTTTTTTTTTTTTTAATTGATAAATATTTTTGAAGTTGGCGGGCCCTAAAAAACTGCCGCCCGGTGCGGACTGACCCTCTCACCCCCACTTAGCTACGCCACAGATATGAACAGCAATGCAAGCAACAGTTTAAAAGTGCTGTGGATTTTGTTTTGACCACAATAAAGACTATAAATGGACTTGTGTTTTCTAATTTCTGGCTAATGATAATATAATCCTTGAATGGATAACTTTACTTAAAGTCAGATTTCCCCAAACTGTTGAGTTGGAAATTGAGAAGCACAGTCTTTTCATTTTGAAATACTTCCTTTTGCAGCAAGGGCATGGTCCTGGGTCCTGGTAGCTCAATTGTTTACCCCCTGAGATGCAAGAAGAAAAATATTATCCCAGGGGCTTTGGTCTTGACTCTGACTTTCCCTTTGCCTCAGCTGCTGATGAGTGACTCTACTCTAGCCATCTGTCATTCCTTATTAGCACACACACATACACACACACACACACACACACACACACACACACACACACACACACACACACACACACACACAAACACACACACACACACACACACACACACACACACACACACACACACACACACAGATGCACACGCGCGTGCACGCACACACACACACACACACACACACACACACACACACACACACACACACACACACACACACACACACACACACACATGCGCGCATGCATGGATGCAAACACTCATATATGCATGTGCCATGTGTGTGTGTGAGTGTGTGTGTGAAAAGACATTCTTCCTAGCCTAGCCATTGTAGAAACATAAAAGTCATAAAAATCCATGTGCTCTGTATATGTATTAAGTAGTGGGCATGCATTAGTATATTGACATTTTTTTCTAATAAGAGGCACACTTGCAGCTTAAGCAGTGGTTAAAACTGAGCTGGCAGAAGCATTTGGAAGCTGCTTCTAAGTCCGATGTGTAGTCATTTCTTTAGATATCAGGCAGAGAAGAAACCTTGAAGTATGAACTTCACATCCCTTACTTTTAGAGCTAGAAAATGAACCATAACTGATTTATTAATGCATTTTTTTGCAAAATGTTCCTACTTTTTTCAAAAGCATTATACTATTTCTATATGAAATATTAGTGCTGCTTAGCACAAACTGATTGTACCTAACACTTAAGGTAGAAAAACGATGGTGCATATTCTAATCACAGCCTTGCACTTTTTGTATGTGTGATGTTTTACATCATAACTTACACCATCCTATTCTATGCTACATGATACGTCAGCTCAGGATATGGTGCTACTGCATCATGAGTGTTTTTGATTGTGTTAGTTTGTGTGTTTTTGTGTGTCCTTGTTTAAGCTAAAGGAATACTCAGTCAGACAACATAATTCTCTGCTCACATACAGATGACAGCACATAAGATTGCGGCAAACTGTAGTATTTGTATCTAAGTGCTTTGTTTCCCATCTCCATTCCTAATCCATGTCACTTCTGTATGCAACACATACTTACATGTCCTCCTAATTTCTGCATGTTTTTTTTTTTTTTTAACTGAGAGAGCCATTTTTTTCTAACAGCTAAAGGCACGCAGGTAGGTGAAATGCCATTCCTCCTAAATGCCTGTGTTTGTGCAGTGTGTGCAAATGTATGTGTGCATCCAGGGAAAGACTGGTACTCAGTCTGACCTCTGAAGTACTTCCTTTTCTCCAGTGTCACTGGCACTGTATCTAGTACTAAGCAATCTTAAGTAGGAAATATATCCATATATATATTCAGATATTTAGGTTTTGGATCTACAGCATTTTATGTCTCATCTTTGAATGCTTTTATCATGTCTGTTTACTCAAGTAAAGTTGGCACTCAAGAGTTGGGCAAAATGCATCATGTACAAACCTACCTGAACAGTTCTATTAACAGCTCATTTTTGTTCTGATTATGTTGCCTTTTCATATATACCCAGGTATGCCCTGTCTTACTATACAGACGCAATATAATGTTTTTCTGCATTTAGATCACTTATATACTTACCTTTAGTTTAACTCCTTTCTTGGCCATTGGTAAATTCCTACTATTCATTACATAATTAACTTAAGGAATATTCCTACCCATCTACATTATTTTGCATATCTCCATTATCATTAAGCCCTCATTCCCTGACTGTTTATTACTTTAGATTAGAGAAATTACTTGCACAAGCACAACATCTCATTTTGCCAAAGGAAAATTCACGAACACTCACTTTGACAAAACTACCTTGCCAAAAAGACTTTCCAAAAGAGGCTTGTTTTTTGGGAAAAGGAATAAACATCAGAACCAGCCCCATCCGATATCTGACAGAATTTATATACAGACAGACAGAAATATAAATATACAATATGCCCAAAAATGTGAACAGTCATCATACCAACTGAAATTCCTTTTATCGACTTATAGGTTCATAGGTGTGTACTAGGCTAACAGCCCTGGAGCCTATATAAGCTTAGCCCAAGAAAATTAACTGGCATCATGCTGCCCAAAGTTAGTTCCCAGTGCCCCTGTCAAGCAAAGCCACTGAAGTGATCCCTGGGGTGAACTTCCTATTGCCCACCCACTCGTCAAGATTTCTCTTAAAGAGGGCCAGTGAAGTTCTCTGCTTGATGTGAATGGGAAGTTTGTTCAGAGTATGGGAAGTCTCTGGGTTAAGAACCTGTCCCTCCAGCATGTTCTGTTTATTGTGGTAATAAAGTTAAGGTTCCTGGAGCATATGGCATGGAGAGATTGGGATTTCTTTAGTTGTAGCATATCTAGCAGCTCCAGGTTTGGAATGTTTAGTCCCTAATGACAAAAAAAAAAAAAAAAACAAATCTAGTATTTTTGTAGGGGGAAAGGCCTCCAGCACCCTCTACTACTTAAATAAGACTGCAGAGCAGAGGTTAAACTTCCTTAACTCTGCTGTTCAGTGATTTTGCACATAAATTCCTTTGTCAAAGAGTGCAGCATTGTAGGTTCACAGGCAAGAGCTAAGCTAGCTGCCCTTTTAGACTGTTTTAAGCATAGTCAATTTTCTCTTGGTGAGAATCAAACCCTCTGCCTTTTGTTTCAACCGTTATACCAATGTATCTATGTATATCTACTGTATTAATCTCTCTCTCTATATATATATATATATATATATATATATATATATGTATATGTGTGTGTGTGTATTTGTATATACACACACACACACACACACACACACACACACACACACACATGCACACACACACACACACACACACACAACTGGACCATGGCACCTTTTACTAAAACACAAAAACATAATAATATTAGTATTATTTTATAGCTATAGTAAAGCATGTCTATGTTTAAGTTTACTTTTCATTTTTTATCTTTAGTATAATATTAAGACTGCTTACAATATTACAACTGGAGCAAAAACTGCTTATGTCTCCAGTCCAGTTGAATGTATAACTCATTTGATCTGCACAAAAATTTGCTTGATTGTATTCAACTTCTCTTCTCTCATTAATTAGCAAATAAAATGAGCTGATTGTATTCAGCTTCTCTTCTCTCATTAATTAGAAGATAAAACAAATTATGATCTAATGAGTATCACACACTATGTATTTTCTATAGGAATATTTTTGTAATGGCTGAATAATGGCATTGCTATTTCTCCCCAACAAATTTTGTTATTTGCATTGTGTAGTCATCTCCACCTGTGACCAGGTAAGACATGTATATTCCAGCCCATTGCATTATAGCATAACATTAACGCATCAGTGTTTATTGCTATACATATGGACACAATTACATTGTTATAATTTTTTTCAGAATAGACCCCATTGCATTTACACTAGATGTTTAACTGTATGCTTTATTATTTATAGGTAGTTTAGGCTAGATTTTTGGATTTTTACTTTGGTTTACCATTACTTTTACTTCCATTGTAACTTTTTTGCAAGTTTTAGGATTAGTTTAATGCCAAGCTGAAGGGTTCATATTATGATGTATCTGATCAACAGTATGAACTACCACTTTGGAAAATGCTCAAAGAGATCTGAGGAAGTCAGCCACTTTATTAGCAGAGATGGGTGAGAAAGCTTTAAAATAAAAACTTTGTGGTGGAAATAAATTTACTTAACACCACAAACTATACTTATTACTTGGTATTCACACATTCACCATTCTTGTATGCAGTTGTGTGTGTGTGTGTGTGTGTGTGTGTGTGTGTGTGTGTGTGTGTGTTTGTGTATATATAAACTGCAAAAAAGACCAAGCCAAGCTAGAGTATTCACTATGTAGTACCTTAAACCTCATGTAGTAGAGGCACATGGAATATTCAAATGACCCCCTTAAGTACATATCAGTGTTTCAGCTATATGACTTCTGAATGACCATGACTTTTTATGACTTTATATGTACATTCAGGCCAATAAAACCAAGCCAAACTCCATTAGCTGTAGACATGCACATTTCAGCCTTTTTATGATTTTATCAGTGTAGCTTAAGTGGATTGTTTGGCTGTACTTTAGAAACACGGGGCTTAAAATCAAACCTGATATCCATCGCTGACCGTTCCCCTCCCCTGTGTTTTCTGAACCTGGAAATTTTCATGCACACACATGGTTATTATTTTATCTTGTCCTGCTACTAGCTCTGAAGGCATTTTGCTCTTGTCTTCTTCCCCAAAGACTTCAGAGACTCACACACAGTTGCTAAATCTGATTTATACTTATGCCCCTAACAACAGACTTCTTTTGTGAGTTCTGATAACCTTCACTCCCCTCTACCATCACAACATTTCACATAGAGTTTAAGCTTGAAATTCACTTGACTGTACTCACAAACCCTCCCAGCTCTCTCAATGCTAGGGAGCATCTAATCCAAAAATATATATACATATATGGAATTACTTAGCTTGTTTAACAAATCATCACCTTTGATGGCAAGAATGTTGACCACAAAAGGTCAACAACACAAATGTCGACAAGCAGCTATACATATGCAATGTAAATCCTTTCAACATGCAAAGATAAATAAATAAATAACATTTTTTCAAGGGGGCAAGCTTCCCAGACCCCCTGCAAATTATATTACTAACGCCAAGATCACATAATCTCTGGTTAAAGGGCAGAGACTCCAAAATAGGGATTATTGATCTAGAGCAATTGTCGACCATCTTCATATGTCAACCAAGTGTGATCGATTAAACAGATGTCGACCAGCTAACATTTGACTAAATGCCTAACTCCCATATATATATATATATATATATATATATATATATATATATATATATATATATATATATATATATATATATAATATTGTTTAGCTCATGAATTAGATTTCATATAGTACATCAATACTTAAAAATCAGACTACTATTTTTTAGTAATGCAGTGGGAGTTGCTATATTGACTCAGATGCCAAGAACATATTGCATTCTGTTAAGATGCACCTGCCCAGTCTTATGTTTATTTATTCATAATATTTTTATTTTTATTTTTTTGTCCATGTGTACACACTATTGCTGTCATTATTATGACATACTCCCGTAGAACTAGGTTGCTTTTACAGAATATTTGAGCCTCAGGCCCACCTAGGTTCCCCATAGTAGTTCACCATGGAGAGTATATATTTTTTACTAAAAAATGGTATAGCCTTATTGTCATCTGTTTTATTATATATATTATATTCATGTAACAAAAGAAGCAAACTATATATGTGCACTGTTCCAGTTACTGTCATTGAATGTGATCTCTTTAAGTGCATGTGAATTAAAGCCTTTACTGTAATCTACACAAGTATTTTTATATGAAAAATAGAGACGTACGTGTATATGTGTGTGTATATATATATATATATATATATATATATATATATATATATATATATTAGTTATTATTGTAACCATAAATTAATCCACCACAAAGCTGTCACTGTCACGGAAATTAGGTTTAATGACATGTAATAATAGAACAAATAAATAAATAAAAACAAGTTGAAAAGCACACTGCCTTAGAACTTTCACCCTTTACATTTCCTAGGCCATCATCAGAGTGAGGCACATTAACAAATCATCCTTTTTATAAATAGTCATCATCATCACATGACTCCATGCTGATTAATAACAATATTAAGCTTGTTTTTAATTTATGGTTGCTGGAGTATTTACATTTTACTGGATTAGTTATTATTTGTCTTTGTTGACAGGGATAGTCTGACTGGGCAAAGCCCATTTCCAGAGGTGGCCTGGGAAGAAAAGCACCATCTAGTTACAGACTACAGGTCATCTTGTCATCCCCTTTACTTGCTGCATCTCATTCATCCTACTTCCCTCATCAGTTTGCATCTCTCTCACACTTCTCCTTTCTACTTTTCTTCCCTCTGTATGCCTCTCACACCTTTTCTCTGTCTTTTCCCTAAGGTATCCTTTCTTGCAACTATCCTTACTTACCTATTCTAATGTCTTCATATCTCCCTGTATAATGATATGCTGCTATCCCTGTAGCATAAGACATCTCAGTCATTATGGCTACAGCTTATCCATAAAGGGCTACTAAGCATAATTCTATTTTTCCATCTATAGTCTAACATTGTTAGCTGCTTCTTGAACTAAATGTTGTAGCATATTCTTGCATTTGTCAATATGTATAGGTATATGTGTGTATATATATATATATATATATATATATATATATATATATATATGGATCTAGGACTGTTGAATGAAAGTTCAACAGTTTGAAACCACTAACACCGAACACACTTTAATGAAAGCGCTTTCACCGAATAAGAGCTTCCGTTAAAGTGTGTTCACATAAAAAAAAAATTGCATTTACGTTTTTGCAGGGGGGCAAGCCCTGCTGCACCCCCCACATACTCCCTACTTTTATATTCTGACTCCGAGGTCACACTACAGTGGGGAAAAGGGAATTTTCCCTTATCCCCACTGTAGTGCCATCTCTGCAACAAGAATACTTACATGAAAGTGCTTCTTTGGTGAAAAGCCGCTCGAGCATTTGTCCTAGACCCATATATGTATATATATATATATATATATATATATATATATATATATATATATATTTTTTTTTTTTAGCATATGCTTGTATCAGTAAATATGGTTTGTTCATTTCTTATGTCATTCTATTCACCTGTGCTGTGCTGTATTTTGTAGGGAAGAGAGTTCCCCTGTACATCTCAGATGGGGTGTGAGAGCAGAACAGAGAGAGAGAATATTTTTTTTTCTGTTGAGATCAGTGTACTACCTGGTAAACAAACATAAACAATTATGTACTGACTGGCTATTAGTATTCAAAAACGTGCATGCTGATTGGCCAGCCCAACCAGCGTGCCCGTTGTAAATCCCAGAATACACCAACAGAAAAAAGTCACGTCACCGGACTTCTTTCGTTTTGTATAGTCCAGCTTTTATTTATTTACTTTTTTTCAACAAAAATTAAAAAAACAAACTATAGTCCGTACTCTGGACATACCCGAGAGGCAGCATGGAGGAAATACAAAGAAAATCAGGTACGTTATTTAAAACTAAAGACACATACCTGATTTTCTTTGCATTTCCTCCATTCTGTCTCTCTCTCTCCTGCCCCTAAAGAAGCCCAAACTTTTTTTTTTAATAATAAAAAAAAAAAGAAAAAAAAAAGAAAACGGAGCAATGGAGACTTTCTTTTCTCCGTTACTTCCATTTCAAAGCATTGATGTACTGGGTATGCTTGGGAATGCAAGTCCCATATGCATGTACAGTACATCAGAACAAGGCAGCAGTATATCACCAGCCACGGAAGAACAGTAATGCGCCGTTATACAAAGACATTATTTAAAAAAAGTAAGTATTCTTTTTCTTAAATAATGTCATTGTATAATAGCAATAACCAACTCCGTAGTTGTGGTATATTGAAATTTACCCACGGTTGGGTTTATTTAATCACTCGGGCTTCGCCCTCATTATTAAACCACACCAACCATGGGTAAATCTTCAATATACCACACCACATCATCGGTTATTGCTTAAATAAATAACATTACATTTACAAATGCAATTTACAATAGTATACTATATATACATGTACAATTTACGATGACATATTTAGTTGTCAGTTTCTTGTGTTACATTACTACATATAGAAGTTTACAGGTGGTTAAAATCTGTGCCATCAGTAACATTTGTGTATTTGCTAGTCATGTTATAAAATTATTTTAAAGTATTAACTTATATAGAAAAGGTGTATCTAGCTAAAGACTGCAAGGAGGTGCAGGGATTTTGGGAGTATAGCTAGACTTTAGAGTATGGTGGAGGAGATAAAAAGTTTAAAAAGATTTAGGTTGAGTGACAAAACGGAGTTAGAAAGAGGAGTGTATGATTGGGAAGGTGGCAGGTTAAGAATGGAAGAAAGATGGAGGAAATGCTGTGCTGACCATGAGCATGACCTGGCTTTATTCAGATTAGTTTGAACAGGCTTTTAAAGTGGGGCAGTTTGTCAGCGAATCTGATATGAGTTTATATTGTTTGTTACAGCTGTATATATCTTAGATCAGTTAAGCTCAGACAAGGGTGAAAAAATGTATCTTTTGTTTTAACCTAGTAACCCATGGTTTAAACAAGCAACACCAGCTCAAATCCTGTTTTCTTATTTTTATTAAATATGCAAAGCGATCTGTGACACCAGTCTTATATAAGAAGGTTTGATAATGGTATATTTTAATAATTCATATCCTGATATCAAGAGAAGTCATTCTGATACAACTACTTTTCCCTTTTTTCTGATTTGTTTTTCCTTAAGGAACATGTTTACTACCCTTAAGATAGTAAACTACATTTTCTCTGATACATTGCCTGTGTCTATATATACATATATATATATATATATATATATATATATATATATATATATATATATATATATAGATACAGTGTCATAGTGAGTTGCATTGTCTCCTCAATGTTTAGCTGGGATACCTTTGTGTTGATTGTGTGGATTTTCTTTGGGTCTGTAGTAAGTGGATTGAATACCCTAAATTGGCTAAAGGTATGAAGGTACATGTGTGGGGGGGGGTACAGAAGAACAACTGCTGGAGGGCTAGGCACCAGTCAATGTGAACATTGGCTTTAAGAGATGATTACTGTTGATAAGGCACTCCAACCACAAGTACAAAGTAGGAAAAGGGATTGATGCTGATGTGTGCATAGACATACATGCATAAATACTTTGGCTTGCTCAAGCACTTAACTGGTCCAATAATAAACCTATAAAAAGCCATCACAATCCCAACCAGTTGACTATCCTTAGGAAAGTACTTTTTCCCTAATACAAGGGAAACATGCAAACAGTAGGTAGTTGTTTGCTGCTGTTTTTGCAATCAAATACAAAAATGTTCCTATAAAGAGTATTTTGTAGGGAAGAAAGTCCCCCTGCATTCTCAGAAGGGGTGTCAGAGCAGAGCAGAGAGAGAGAGAGAATATTTCTTCTGCTGTTGAACAGTAGTGTTATCTTTAAAGAATTTAATGTAAATTTTATGAACACTGTTATAAATAATCCTCCATTGTTATAGCAGTGAATGCACCTGAATTTAGAAGCCTAGCAGTAATGGTTTCTGGTTAATTAAATTAACATGTCAGGTATATCAAGGAAACTGTAGCTGTGTCAAATGTCTTTTTTGACTTTTTATATAAGATGGACTGTTGCTAACAGTATTGAAAAGACAAATATGTATCCAGTTTCTTAAATCACTTTGTTTTTCACTCTGTTTTTCTTCTGCATATGTTCAGTTTAAATGTGCTCTTGGCACTATTATTTCAAGCAATCCATTCATTAGTACTGACTGAAAAAAATTCATGGAGTTATCACATCAAATGTATAAAATTTATAAAATGAATGAAATGTTAATAAATTATGTCTAATGCATGAAATTCACATCCACCATGATAGAACATATTAAAGAATGGTTAATTATGAGCTAGTAAATCTCTGGTTAATGATATAAAAATATCTAATTTCCCACAAAATGAACTCTTATATGGTAAGGGAAATGGAAGAAGTTTTTTTGATAAATGACACTGGGTTGATTGGCAGCATAGAAAATTCCTAGAGGCCTGGCTTAGATGATCATTAATTAATTAATTTTATTTATTTATTTAACATTTGTCAACCGGGATAGTCTGACTGGGTCACAGGACCCATTTTCAACATAGCCCTGGAAGAAAAGCTCCACAATTTTATAAAATTACAAGACTTACAAGCGAACTACAATATATAAGCATACAGTGAGTACATTGCTAGTTTAACTGTGATAACACTTTATGCAAACCCCGGGACTCAGTAAACTTCCATGCAGGAATAGCTTATTCCAGCATGGATGGAACCATTCCCGTGCAGCACGGCAGTGCGCGGTGCATATTCATGAAGGTGTGCTGCCATGCTACAAAATGGACACGGTTCTGTGTACAAGTGCAGGGGGTGTGTCTGAGAGCAGTGCTGTCACAATACACACACCCCTAGCACAACAGAATTGCCACTGGGCAATTTAAAACAAGTGAGAACGCTCGTAACACCCCCAACCCATCAGGATAAAAAAATCTGGTCAAAGCCATAATGGACAATCTTCCCTACCAAGGCAAAAGTTGATAGAATAACACATGTAGCATAAGCACATAGCGCACACCTCCTAACCCGTCAAAGTAAGGAATGTGGGCAAAGCCATAAGGGACAATTATCCCACAAAGCAGAAAGTTGATAGAGTAACAGGTTCAGCATTGGCATGGATATTCTGAAGGGTACAAATAATAAAACACAGCAAATAAATTTTTTTTAAACATGCAATAAAGTTTAAGTATAGCTGTGTGGGTGTGCCCGTTGCTTAGCTATGCTTAGTCCAGCTTAAACAGCACAAGAAGTTAAATAACAAGAGACATCTGAAATAAGCAGTACTGTAATACTGGGAGGGTGGCCTAATGGTTAAGGTGTTTGTCTTACAAACACGAGGTGCAGGATTTGAGTCTCACAAGGGATAATTGGCTAAGCTTAAAATGGCTCGCAAGGGCAGTTAGCTTAGTACTAACCTATGAACTATACAGTGGTTAGAGCATACAGTTTACAAGCAGCCATTTCAAGTTCGATCCCCACTATAACCAATTTGCATTTTATATGAGAAAGCAGTACATAAACTCTTTTTTATAATTATCTACTAAATAACATATATTTGTTAACCAGAGTACTGTAGTAGGTCCAGATGTGAGGTGTCAGTTTAATAAAGTTGTGAACCCCCCCATACCTCTCAACCTCTTAGAATAAGAAATCTGGACAAAGCCATAAATAAAAGTGGGACAAAGGCCCCAAAATAGGGACAATTTTTAAGTACTGCTCTTACAAACTTAGAATGTTGATAGAATAACAGGTTTTGCATTACCATGAATTTTCTGTAGGGCATGGAGTCTAAAACTCAAATGTCTGTCATTATTTTATAACTTCAAACTTTAATTATTTTCCACTAATTTGCCAGAAAACAACAATTTTATGAAAAATGGACCAAAAATGAGGCAAAAAATCTGGACATTCTGCGAAAATCTGTACAGTTGAGAGGTATGACCCCCCCCTATATAAACACAAGTGCCCCATACAGGATAGTCACACATGAATAAATGCAATGAAAGCACATTGAGGGATGTCAGGGACAGTAAACAAATTTATAATATGTAATGAATGATGAATCAATCCCATACAGCAGATAGTCTATAAAATAAAAAATAAGCAATGCTAAACATTGCACAGCTCTGCTAAGCAATGAGTAGCTCAGCTAAGTGGATTTGCCCATTGGTAAGCAGTGCTAAAGCTGCCCCTTTAAGCACTGCGAACCTTAGCTAAGCAGGTTTGCCCGTAGCTTAGCTTAGCTCAGCATATTCAAAACTGTCCAATCATGGCAAAGGGTAGGAAATTGGCTCTATTTAAATCCCACAGGTGGGAATACAGCTCATAACTGGTTGCAGCTTCCCACTGTAGGCAATATGGCAGGTGTTGGCGAGGGCATGCACTTCCAGGTGCAGCGCTGGGTCATACAGGAGTCCAAGGTTATGGTAGGACTCCTGGTAAATAACCATGACGAGAGACTGCTGCAGGGTCAGTACCAGGGATCCCAATATAAAGCGGAAGCCTGGGACCATCCCACCTGTGATCTCACCAGTGCCACTGGTATCCCTCGGATTGGTGAGCAAGTCCGGCACCACTATGCCGACTTGAAGTGAAGGAAGAGGGAGCTCTTGGACGAGTGGGTCCAAGAAGCAAGGCATGGGATGATGTCTCAGTAGTGTGTAAGTATTCATATCAATAACGGTTTACCAAAGTCCAGCCTGTGTATGTGATGGATAGGTATGCCTAAATATTTCTCTATTCCCTTTACAGCTGCAGCTGAGTCGGCTGTGAATCAGGAAGCCTATGCCAGTAGGTTGCAAAGGCTGCATCGCGAGGCTGGTGAGTAACAATCTTGCTTGTAGTAGTCATACCAAATAAATATAAAGTAATAGAAAGTCACCTGGCAGTATAAAAACTGTGTATGGGTTGTACTGAATAAACCAGACAATATGACAGTAATAGTCCCATATAGATGATATTTAAATAAAACCGTAACTGCCTTGCAATAAAGTTCTAAATCCTGGACTGGTTGTGTTTACTCTGGTATTGTATGGCATTTAGTGTTGCATTCTCTGAATAGTAATGTTGTGTTAACCACTATTACCCACACTGTGCTACATAAAAAATATGTCTAGGAATGTCTGTATAAGACTGTTGTAAGTACAAGGTCAGATTGTACAACCAAGAGAGACTTAGACAGAAAACACTGAAGGAACAGATGGTAGTTTCTAAATAGCTCACTCTGATGAAACACAAATTGTTGTATTTTTAGCACACACAGCCATGGTTTGAATCCTGGGAGTGGTAGTAAGCTGTAGACATAATCATACCTCTCAACTGCACAGATTTTCCCAGAAGGTCCAGATAATTGGCTCATATTTTGGCCTGTTCCTCTTCCTCCCTGGCAAATCACTGGAATGATCTCAGAATTGTAGTCACTAGATAATGACATACATTTGAGTTTTAGACTTCTAATCCTTCAGAAAATGTATATTAAAACAAATCATGTTACTCTAGCAACTCTCTATGTTTATAACAGCTATATTCAAAATATGTCCCTATTTGTACCCCCATATTGTCAAGCTTTGTCCAGAGTTTGTGCATTAAGAGATTGAGAGGTATGTGCATAGCTTTAACTAGGAATCTGGGCATATGTGTAGAAACAGACAGGTAGTGTTAACAAACATTACTCCCACAGGTCTTTCAGATAAGAAAACTATAACTGCCTGGCAATAAATTTTGAAATGCTGGACTGGTTGTGTTTACTCTGGTATT
This sequence comes from Protopterus annectens, assembly GCF_019279795.1. Lineage (NCBI taxonomy): Eukaryota > Metazoa > Chordata > Ceratodontiformes > Protopteridae > Protopterus > Protopterus annectens. Next base: position 450,469,266 of record NC_056745.1, read on the forward strand.
GTATGGCCTGGCATGTAACATTCACCAAGATCTGATATCAGAATACTTGTGTCAACCACTGTTCCTCACACTGTGCTACATAAAAATATGTCTAGGAATATCTGTATAAGACTGTTGTAATTACGTCAGATTGTACAACCAAGAGAGACTTAGACAGTGAACACTGAAGAAACAGACATCTGTGTCTAAATAGCTCTCTCTGATGAAACACAAATTGTTGTATTTTTAGCAGACACATGGTTCAAATTCTGGGAGTGGTAGTAAGCGATATGCATAATCATACCTCTCAACTGTACAGATTTTCCCAGAATGTCTACATATTTGGCTCTTATGTTTGGCCTGTCCCTCTTTTTTTCCTGACAAATCACTGGGATGATCTCAGGATTGTAGTCACCAAATAATGACATACATTTGAGTGTCAGACTTCACATCCTTCAGAAAATGCATATTAAAATAAATCCTGTTACTCTAGCAACTGTCTAAAAGTTTATAAGAGCAATATTCAAAATATGTCCCTATTTGTACCCCCATATTGTCAAGCTTTGTCCAGATGTTGTGCATTAAGAGATTGAGAGATATGTGCATACTTTTAACTAGGAATCTGGAAATATGTGTAGAAACAGTCAGGTAGTGTTAACAAACATTCCCTCCAAAGGTCTACCAGGTAAGAGAAGTAGAATTTAGATATAAGACAGTTGAAGTATACACTGTGTACAAACATACCACTGCTCAAACCAAGGCCATAGGGTATTGTAATAATACCTGTAGAGTAATGATTAGAGCAATGACCATTAAAGTTGTGAGTACTGCAAGGATATACAAGTTGTTAATTTACAACTCTCTCTCCCCCCACTATATCTGCAACAATAATCTAAACACACAAATCAATGGGTATGTTTACAACAAACCTACTGTTGGAACATACATCCTATTGTTCAACAAATATTGAAATGTGTTTCTATTAATGTTCTGTGTTGACAAATACTATCATTGGTGACCTGTTGCTATCAATGTAACCTGCATGCCATTGCAATGGCCACTGTGGTTCCATATATGCATATGTTCTGTTTGCTATACAATTGTTCTAAATCTGTTGTTTTGGGTTAATGGGAATATCTATGCCTGCTGTTATAACTAATCCTGGATTATGTTGACTATTACTAACCCACATATGTTCTAAAACTGTAACACCACAGCACACTTGGGAAGGCCGGTCCCAGCGGACCCACCTCTCCCAGATCATCTGGCCATGGCACTGGGTCCCAGCATGTCTGGGACCCATCCCAGGACATCCTCGTCTGCTGGTCCTGCACCACCTTCAGGTGGAACTACCTCAGGGGATGGGGCTCATCCCCTTCTGGGAGTGGGCATGGACAGGATCCTGTCACCTGAAGCCAA